>NC_064877.1:41930000-41937500 GCF_943734665.1 Anopheles aquasalis
GGTAGCTGGGAGCCTGATGTTGCCCGAAGCGCTGCCGAGAGTGCTGGACACTTTAGAAATGTTATTCGGAAGGCCGGAGATCCTGATTCAAGCATTGTTAGAGAAAGTTCGGAAAGTACCGGCTCCGTGCGCAGAACGCTTAGAAACGCTGTGCGACTTTGCGCTTGCGGTGCGCAGTTTCAGTGATCATTTGATTGCAGCCGGACAAAAGGGCCATCTCGAAAACCCGGTCTTGTTGATGGAATTGGTAGAGAAGCTGCCAGCACACGTACGGTTGTCATGGGGCAACCACCTAACGGGATCGAAAACGGCAGCAAACCTGGCAAGCTTCAGTGAATTCATGTTTGACGTGGCGCGATCAGTAAGCAAAGTGACACTGTACGCAGGACACAGCAACCCGACGGTGAAGGGTGCCAACGAGAAGAGGCAGGTGAAAACGGTGGCAACGCACACCGAAGTGAACACGCCGCGCGGCGGTGACTGTTTTGTGTGCCGAAAACAAGGGCACAAGGTAACGGAATGCGACGAATTTAAGAAGATGAGCGTCGACGATCGGTGGAAGTCAGTGAGGGCCGAGCGACTGTGCTGGAATTGTTTGGGTAAGCATGGCCCCAGAAACTGCAGGAAGCAGAGTAGGTGTGGAATCGATGATTGTGGATACCGGCACCACCAATTGCTGCACGAGATTAGGGGAACCACGCCAGCACCGCTAGCCGCTCACCAGGTAGAGGATGGATCGTACCGCAGGATAGTACCGGTCGTATTGCACGGAGAACACGGTGAACTGGAAACGTTCGCGTTCCTGGACGACGGTTCATCGGTGACATTGGTGGAGGAAGAAGTAGCTACGATGCTGGGGCTAGAAGGAATAAGTAAAACGCTCTGCCTGCAGTGGACGGGAGGAGTGGTAAGAGAAGAAAATGATTCAAAGATGATAACTCTCTCAATTTCTAGGGTTGGAGGAAAGCGAAGGCATTCGCTGGAAAGAGTCCGCACTGTTAAGAAATTAGGGATATCGGCACAATCCCAATGCGCGAATGAACTGTGCAAGAAGTACGCACATCTAGCAGGTATTCCGCTGCCATCGTACCAGAAAGCAGTACCCACGATCCTGATAGGAGTGGATAACCTAGAAGTGATGCTACCCCGTAAACACAAGCTAGGACAGAGAGGGGAACCTGCAGCAGCTCGGTGTCAGCTGGGATGGTGTTTGTACGGCGGTAACGATATGGGAGCATTCGCGTCCAGCAATTACCACGAATGCGCGTGCAACGGGGATGAGATACACGAAATGGTGAGTCAACACTATGAACTCGAAGAGTTGAGAGCTACGGAATTACCTATGTCGCCAGAAGATACCCGTGCCATGAATCTGTTGGAAGCAACAACGAGAAGAGTAGGGCAACACTTTGAGACGGGATTGCTGTGGAAATGGGATAAGATTGATATGCCCAACAGCTACGAGGCTGCGATGCGCCGAATGGATTGCCTAGAGAGAAGGATGCGAAAAACCCCTTCACTGCGATTGAAGATTCAAGGGCAAATCGACCGGTATCTGGAGAAAGGATATGCGCGTAAGATCACTGACAACGAGATACGTGATGCTAAACCAGGACGAGTGTGGTACTTGCCACTTGGGATAGTAACGAACCAGAAGAAACCAGAGAAAGTTCGGCTAATCTGGGATGCGGCTGCGAGTGCCCACGGAGTGTCGCTAAATTCGTGCCTTTTGAAAGGGCCTGATCAGTTGGCGTCTTTACCAGCGGTGTTGATGCGATTCCGACAGTACGCAATAGGGGTTACGGCGGACATCAAAGAAATGTTTCACCAGGTACTCGTAAGGGAGAAACGAGTCGAGTGCGTGTTAGTGGCAGCCAAATGTAAAGTAGCACCGTTAAAACCATTATCGATCCCTCGACTCGAACTGATGGCGGCCGAACTGGGAGTGAGACTAATGCACACTGTAGAAGACAGTCACGATGTTAAACCAGTGAGAAGAACGCTTTGGACCGATTCCGCGACGGTTTTGGGATGGTTGCGTGGGGACCCGCGTAAATACCGTCAATTTGTAGCAGTAAGAGTCGGGAAAATCGTGTCCAAAAGCGATGCAAATGAATGGCGTTGGGTACCGACGAGAATGAACCCGGCGGACACGGCGACTAAGTGGTCGAAAATACCCGACCAGGAGAGGGAAGAGTTGTGGTACACCGGACCGCCCTTCCTGAAAGAGCAAAAGGAAATGTGGCCGAAGCCCCGAAGCCAACAATGGGAAACTAGCGAAGAAATAAGACAGGCTTTGGTACATGAAGAAGTGACCCGACCCGAAACGGTAATTGACTTGCAACAATTTTCAAGTTTAAAGCGTTTGACGAACGTGTTAGCCTATATGTTGAGGTTCGTAAAGAACGCTAGAAACAGCAAAAGAAACAGAAACAGGTTCGTAAAGAACGCTAGAAACAGCAAAAGAGTTCGAACAGCAAAGGTGGAGCCTTTACGATCTGACGAATTACAAAGGGCCACTGTTACACTCATACGCCAAACACAAAATGAAGTATTCGCGGCCAGAATAGCAAATGCGAAAAGACTCGGACAGCTGAACGCAAAAGTCATTGTCGGAAAGACCAGTAAACTAGCTCAGTTATCGCCGTGGGTGGATGGAGATGGTGTGCTAAGGATGGATGGACGGATCACTAACGCGCCTAATGTGACCGAAGATACTAAACATCCCATCATCTTGCCGAGAAGGCACCGACTCACAGAATTATTGATACAAGATTATCACACGAAATATCGACATGCTAATACGGAAACGGTAGTAAACGAAATACGGCAAAAGTTCCACATTCCTCGACTGAGGGTAGAGGTGAGACGCGCGGCGAATAATTGCCAATGGTGCAAAATTTACCGGGCCAAACCCCAAATACCAATGATGGCACCACTGCCAACCGAAAGGCTTGCATCCTACGAAAGACCGTTTACGCACACAGGACTTGATTTGTTTGGACCATTGCTTGTGATTCGCGGTAGAAGCAACGTGAAACGATGGGTTGCCTTGTTTACGTGCTTAACTATCCGAGCAGTACACGTAGAAGTGGTGCACTCGTTGAGCACTGACTCCTGCATAAAGGCGATACGACGGTTTATCGGTCGTCGAGGGGCACCTGCTACAATATACTCCGACAACGGAACTAACTTCCAAGGTGCAGAAAATCTGTTAAAACAAGAGATGGAGTTGGTAGCGACAACATTCACGAATACGAACACGGAGTGGAAATTCATTCCACCAGGGACGCCCCATATGGGGGGAGCATGGGAACGGATGGTGCGATCCGTAAAAACCGCAGCGAGTACGGCGTACAACAACAGCCGTAAGTTGGACGATGAGGCGTTGATGACAATGATGGTAGAAGCGGAGGGGATAGTTAATAGCAGGCCACTAACCTATCTTCCTTTGAACTCAGCTGACAGCGAAGCGTTGACGCCAAACCATTTTTTATTAGGAAGCTCTAGCGGTGTGAGGCAACCGGCGAAGGACCCTGCTGATTCTGGCGCGGCATTACGGACAGCCTGGGGGCAGATTCAGTTGCAGCTCGACTTGTTTTGGAAAAGATGGTTAAGGGAATACCTTCCTACGCTTACTAAACGAACTAAGTGGTTCAAGGAAGTAAAACCTATCAAGCTAGGTGATCTAGTGTTCATGTATGATGAGAACAGACGGAATAGTTGGGAACGTGGCGAAGTAGTAGCGCTGAGAAAGGGTAGCGACGGTAGGGTTCGACAGGTGGAGGTGAGAACCGTGAAAGGCAATATTGTACGACGACCTGCCGCGAAGCTAGCCGTACTAGAAGTAGAGGAAAAACAAGAAGTGTAAAAGAGAATAGATACACTAGGAAGAAAGATAGAGAGGAATTAGAAAGGATGTAAAACCACGCTAGTAGGTGGTGTTACGAGAGGGGGTGTTGCGTGAAAAAGTGGTATACGATCAGAGGCTCGATCGGGCGAGATAAACAGGTCCTTCGGAAGAGAAGCGAGGATAGATAAGGGAGATTGGCAGAGAAGAGACGAGCAGAAGCGATCTTGACACCGAGAAGAGAAGACGAATAAAAGTGTTGGTTGTAAAAACGTGAGGAAGAACGTGGTACGACTTGCGCTTCGAAAAAGGCTGAAATCAAAATTTACAGATGGTAAACGATGTTTTATTCATCCTCGACTCTACGCGCTGGCAAAGTGAGGTGTTCTCTCTCTCTCTCTCTCTCTAGCACCAGAGCACCAGCATCAACGCAGCCACCAGGATTCGAGCCCTTTAGCCCTTGGCAGATTAGTCTGCTGTTCGGTTCCTGAGTGCGTTTTGTAGACAAATAAATCAAAAGTTCTCTGCCGACTGCCTTGCCTGCCTGTCGTTCCGTCTGCCTTGCTAGCAACTCGTTTATGATTGTGCTAATTTCCAACTCCTCCACTCCTTCCGGTGAGTTCTTCTGCTCATCAATATGTATTTGCTTTCTCCGGTGCCGGTTCCGTGGGGCAAGGGGACCATTTTGTAAGCATTTGTTGTCCACCTCGCTCCAAAGGGGGGAATGCTGGTTACAATAAGAAAGGGGAAAGAGAGTCCTTAGCAGGTTCACTACTAAGTAACTCTCTCAATACGATTACATTCCCTTACATGATTGATTTGATTCGTTTTGCTGCTCTCGTTTGAGCTAATTTGATTGCAACAATCGACTAGAACTCCACCTAGGTTACGTTGGGTAAGCGTCTGCAATTAGGCAATAAACGTACATTGCGCTAACGCACTCGATGGGCAGAATCACAGTGCGAGAAGCGTTTTCAATAAATTATATTAATTAAACGATAACACACAACTTTATTAAAGAGCGAAAACCACCACCACGGAACCACCGATGGCTGCCATCGTTTTGTTTGTAACGAACCGGGAAATGTTCGCGAGAGCGCGCTTAACATAACGCTTAGTGACAGTTAATTAGCACACTCACAGACACACAAACACACGAGGGTGCGTATCCTGGGATCATGCACGAGTGTGGTTTGCCCCCCCCCCCCCCCTCCCTGTGACCCCTCAATTTCATATGGCGCGCGCGCATATTCCACTTCGATTAGTGTCATCGCAATCCAGCTTTTCACGGCTAATGAAACCAAATTCTCACCACCACCCGCAGCATGTGGCCGGGGGTAAGGGGTTTGGCACGCTAAGTGGCATTACAGCACCGATCGTTACGATTTACCACCAATTTCGTGCGGCCTGGGATTCGGAGCGGGATTTTATGGAGCCAACTTTTCAACTCGATCCATCCAAATAGCAGCAACCGCAATTTTGTTCGGTTAAAGTTCACTTTAAAAGTTCGCCTACTTAGTGCCTTCCGTTCGTGTTTTTTTGTTTCACGGCATTGAGAGGGAAGAGCACACTTAACAAGATTGAGTCATCGTGGTTGCGCTGCGTTAAAGCTGGAACTTAAAAACGCATTCAACAGTAATGAAGAAACGTGAAAGAGAAGAGGGATCGAAGCGCTTCGAGTGTATCGTTAATACATCCGCGATAAATCATCCAACTTTTCCCCCTTTTTTTACGACTGACTGATGGCGTCTACGGTACTCTCGGTATGGCACATCTACACGTTCTTAAAGGCGCCATTTATCTCGGTACGTGGTTTTCCCTTTTCTCCTCTCGGTGACGGCAGCAACAAGTTAGGGCGCGTGCCATCGATTGCAACGCGGAAGCAAACACCTTGCGACAGGAAATCATTCATTACGCGGAGCCACAGGAGAAATGTTGGTCCATTGCTCTACGAAGAAATCAACGTCTACTTCGACTTTTCCACTTCGAGTGGCGGTTGTGGTTGGTTTGTGTTTGCTTTCCCGACGATTCCCAAGCGGACGCTGGAGGTTGGTCAACAACGAGTAGTAGCCACAGGTTCCGTGTGTCTGGTGAAGCTGGAAAAGTTAGCGTCAGAAGAGTGTGTGAATGCGTGTTCTCTCTTGCACCATTCCCCATTTGCCGATGATACCGGGACAAAACGTCTTACTTTTGATGGACATCCACGAAGCGAGAAAAGATTCGTGGAAGCCAGACTACCGTTAATTGATTGACCCGAGAAAGAGAGAGAGCATGAGCATCGACTCTTTCTGTGCTTCCATTTCAATCAAACCACGAGTCGAGTGGCAATGCCACCGTCGCCGAGTGCGAGTGTAATTTCATTCCGCACACCGAAAGTGCGGTGCCACTAATCACACGAGTGGCCGGATTGTGGTGTGATTGGTGGTGTTGAGTTCCCTGAGTGATGATTTTTATGGCTCATTTTTCGACTGAATGGATGGAAGAGTGTGCGCGGACTGGATGGGAAGGGTCCAGCCTGGGCAATCAATAATAACTTTATCAGGCCCACATTTCGACAACCATCAAACTACCAACCATCGGTGGGGTGACCAGCTGCTGCCACTCCATCCTACCGCTCAGCTAATCAACGGCATGCCATCGCTCATTACCGACGAGAGTTTGATTCCCGGTCATCATCGCGAACGATGACGGTGGCGCTATGCGGGTCCTGTCGACGTTACGCCATTCGAACCCGCTTCACTGTACGGGCCTCTGTAACTTGGTGCCAAAGTGTTAGGAAAAAGTTGCCCATCTCCACTCGACCATTTTCTTGAAGAACTCCCTTTTCCGAACGTACTGCTGCTGGTCACCCTCACACCATTCCCCTCCTGTGTGTTAGTTAATTAACTATTCCTGGCGCACGAGCGAACGCGATGAAATGGGCATTTCACGCTATTATTTAGCCGTTAGCAGCAGCAGCAGCAGTAGCAGCACTAACGGGCAATCGGGCAACGAGGGGAATGGGGAAGCGGATCGATTGCATTGCATGAATGAGGGCGGCGTGTCCACAGTTCGCTTCGCTTCGAACGTCAATTGTCGCGCGCCAGTCCTGGCAGCGAGCGGCGTGGATGGACTTCAGTAATCATTCGAACGATTTGATTGCACTCCAACAGGCAGCAGCAGTAGCAAGTACATGAAGTCACTAATTTGCTATCTGCCTGTTGGAATGAATTTAATGTTTTTGATGTGTGCACGGTGGTACAATATCGGTCCGCGCTTTGACAGATATTGGTTCGTTCGCCGTTCTCATCGTTCGGTGGGGGTGACATTCCGATAAACGGAATTAAATGGAAAACTTACTGATGAGCCTTTCCACTACTCTACTGCTCTGAAGCTAATGTTTTATGGAAAAAAGAACTCATTCCTGGCACCTTTTTGTTTGCGGTGTGGATCTCAATTTTTTTTATAATAGACAGTTGAGTCAATTTGAACATACCTTTCCCAACGTTTTTCTCCCCTTGTTTTCCTCGCTGCGGCTGTGCAGAGTTCACGATTGGCGCTATCTGGTAATATCATTTTGTCGGGCATTGTTGTCAGCTAACTCCGTTTTTTTTGGGTCCTTTTAGTCGTAATCGGACCCGGGTGACTTCCGACCAGAGCGACCGATTTTT
>NC_064877.1:41945000-41957500 GCF_943734665.1 Anopheles aquasalis
TCCAAGAGGCTTCTCCTGGTGCAACCTGGCTTCAAGCTTGGCCCGGGAGCCCGTAGCAGAAGAGCGCCGCATCCATTAGCTTTTGCTCTTCATTATTTTCGCTCGTTTTTGTCCGCTTAAAAATTCATTAAAACCACCACCACCTCCTCGGTTACCACCACTATCAGCACCATCGGCTATCCTTGCACTCGCTGAGATCGGCACGACCCAAACGATCGTTTCGGTAATGCTTGCTGGATACTGCCACTTGTAAAGAATTGGGGAGCTAGTGCTATCGTGCTGTAAAATGTGAAATGCTGCCGATGATGATGGTGATGCGCTGGGTGTTGATAGGAGCGTCGAGAGTGCACTCCATCTTTCGGGCAGGGATAATCTATTATTGTAACGGTGTGCAGCAAAGTGGAACTAGATCATCGACGGTAGCCCGATATGGCCTTATCAACCGTATGTGTTCCCGTACCATGGACACGGTCAGTCGGCTACCATCGCTACATTATTCGCATCATTAAACGATTGTCTTTTTTGACATTGCAAATGATATTGCTTTTTTCTTCCATGTTTTGTTTTGTTTTGTATAGTTTTGCGAACTTGTTCTGGTTTGTGTTCACAAAGATCGTTATTTTTGTGGTTTTTTTTCTTTGTGTTAAAAGTTTCAGTTTTCCATTTTCAGTATCCGAATCCGACATTTGTCATCAACTAACAACTTCGCAAATACCAACTCCTCTATCTATCTATGTGTCTACATTTACTGCACCCTCTATCTGTGTGTTTCTGTATCGCTAAAACTAGTTCTTGACTATCTCTGTGTTTCTATCTATTTGTTTATCTAGATATTTGCTCCTTCTCTCCTTTCTATTGTTCAAAAATCTGATCTATTGCCACGTTCGTACAGTTCTATGTTTCCGTTCTTTGAACTCTTCTTCAATCGCTTCTTCTTCTTTGTCCCACCGAATCTATCAATTTGTTCCCACTGTTCTATGCAATTTCGATCCGGTAACCATTTGTCAAAACAATCACTTTGACCATACACCATCCCGCCTCTCTTCCCGCCCTTCCTTATTGCATTCCATTGGCACCGATGTTCCGTTAATCTTCCTTTTGGATGATAGCTATCGTCCAACACTTTCCTCTTCCCATTTCTGTTCGTGGTGCGCTCCATCGTGCTTTCAATGCATGGGTTGGAGCAAACCCGAGCCAACAACCGAGACGAGACCACACCTTCCTACCGTCCAACTTCAAGCAGTGAAGTTCTGCCATGAACAAGCGAATGAAAGAAATATTTCTCATCTGCTAACTGAATTTTTCTCTATTTTTCTTCTCTTCTGTAGATGGTCACGCCTGATGCTCTATTTACCCTCTTTGGTATGTCCGCACACATTGACCACAACAAACAAACACACACACAGGCACACCAAACAAAAGAAACGCAAAACAAACACACGATATCACGCACTGACCCTGAACCACCTGACCTACGCTGACATTGCAAACTACTCCGTTTGACGCTCACACAAGGACAGACACGGACACTACTCCCGACCTCAACATTTCACATTTTATCATTTATGTTTTATGTTTTTCTAGCCATTTATTTTGTGTATCCCATTTTAATGCTTTCCTGTTTGATTTGTTTAATTTTTATCATTTGTTGTATCGTTCTTACGCCCTCAAAACCCGATAGCATCTTCTCTCTCCCTCTCTCTCTCTCTCTCCCTGTCTCTTTACTACTATTGCAGCTCTAATTCAACTGAACTCTCGCCCTCTCTCTTTTTTCGCCAACGTCACCATTCGCCCCATTTTGTTTACTGAAATCTGTCCTTTCGTTTTCTGGTGCTTTCGTCCGGGGATTTATGTTTGTAACATCAGCCTATTGCTTTTGCTGCTGAATTGTCGCGTTCATTCCGCATCTCAAGTCCACGTTCTTATCCATTCCGATCGGTGTTTGAAGGTATTTTTCGTAAAAGTGTTGGTAACGAAAACGCCGAATGCGGCCTTGCTCGTCCTCCCTCCATCAACAACAAACAAACGGCTCGTCTCTTCTTCTGCCAGTCTGTCAATCAGCTGCCATTCGATAAATGAAATTAACCAAACGTCCAACTTTGCCCAAACTTGCCCATTCTTGGAGCGTTTTGGGAGCAAATTCCGCCCTCTCTGGCGCTAGGAGACGCATTGTGGCATTTACATACACCTTCAATACTGTTTATCAGCATTCCATTTCATGACTAAGATGCTCATCTTTCTCACGGAGGCCTCTCTGTTTATATATCGCACACCTTACGGCGACTGTGTCACCGCACGGAGTGTGGCTGCATAAGGAAAAGCAGTAACTGGCTTCGCCTGGTAGGAATCGTCATCATTCTACCCTAGCCCATAAGCCCAAAAGTTCTAGAACGTCGCTTCCTTGCGGTCGTCCCTAGACGGGTGTCAAAACCGTGGTATAAGGGACACGAGCAGCATCAGTCGTCGTCGTCGTCGTCGTCGTCGTCTTCCTTGTCGTTGTCTTCCGTCGAACCATTGCGCATCATTTTCCATAATCGTTCACCGTCAGCTGGCCCAAAACGCTGGCCGTCCTCTAAACTCGCGCTTTTCCCCCGAGCTATCGCCGCGCTGTCAGTTGCTTGTCAAATTTAGCGGCGATCCTCACCGGTCCCCGAACGCCGCTACTACCTCCCGGTTCTCAGGGCTCCGAAAGCAACGTTTTTCCACCGGTGAATCCTCCGGGGAGGGTAACACATCCAGCAGAGGCAGCAACAGCTACCAGTCGGATCCCCACTGTTGGAAAGAAATTTTTGGCGATTCCTCAGCAAAGCAAACCCACATCATCATCACGATGGTGGTGGTGGTTCAGTGAGAAGCGACTCGTCAGTGTGACACACGGCCGCTTTTCTTATTATTTGAACACCCAGATGGTGGTGGTGTCGTCCTGTAGCGGAGATAAAGCGCGTGTGCTAAGCACAGCAACAGGCTAAAGGCGTTGTGAACCCGTTATTAAGAACCTTTCGGGGGGAGGCGAGTTCCCTTTGCCAACATGTGAATGTATAGAAGGAGCCGAAGACGAGCAATCCGTCCATTTGATTCGGGATACCGGGACGGGAAGAAGATCATATTTCCGGCGCCGTATCGCGCGGCGTAAAAACCATACAAAACCCCAGTAGTAGATCCGCAGATTATGTGAAGGAGAATCCTTTTTGCCTTCCACTCCGGCATATTCTAGCAGACTCTCGCGTTTCTCCCGTGAAGGTTCGTTCTTTGGCTGTTTTGCTCGTCAAACGTAATCCCTTCCGTGGAATGCAACCAGGTAGGATTTCCCGAAGCCACATTTCGATCCCCACCATACCTCGAATCGCCTTCGCCGACCATTGTCGGATGGAAATTGAATTTGAAACGAAAATGGAATATTACTTTTCGCGTCTCTCTCTCTCTCTCCATCGCTCTCTCATTCCGGTTCGAATTCCCATATCCGTGGGATAATAGTTAAGGTTTCCTCTTTTCATCAATAGCAGGTTTCCCTTATAATGAGGCACGCCGAGAATGCGGTAGATTTTTGTGTCCCACAGAAACCCAGCACCGGTATAATGCCGTATCGTCAGATCGCATAAATTGCTTCCGCACAGGGAAACTACTACCACTCTGTCGTCGATCCCTTGACTGGTGTGTCCTAAGGCGGCACACAGAACTTGGGCGATGCAATAGAACTGCAGCAATCGTTATCTAAGAATAGATGAAAGCAACTCCTCGGACGAAGAGACGAAGAACCGCCGCTGACAGTAACCATCCCACAGCGTGTTGGGTGTGTTGGGTGTATCGATTGCACTCTCCACCCCTAGCATACAAGGAAGAACACGCAGATCAATCGGTTGACAACCGGTGGGACCACTGTGGATGTGCGCTGGACCAAGTTTTCCAACTTCCTTTCCAAGCAGCCCAGCATCAAGTTCGCTGCACTTGGAAAAGCGAGACCAGCTTGGTGGTACGCTGGCCAGGCATAATAATATATTCACAATCTTATCAATTACGAAAACTTTCTCCGCCCCGATAATGCCAGGCCGGGTGGAGATGCTCTGTCTCTCTCTTTCTCTCTCTCTCTCTCTAGTCGTATGCATCTCCGTCGGCGCTCGTACGATAGCGAATCGAACGCACCGAACGGACGATGATGACTTGGAGACTGAGACTTTACATCAAAACTCACTTTACGCCCAAGTTGGTCGGGAAGAAAGTTGATCGGGCTTCAACTTCCGTCCTTCGAGACGGGCTACGGGGTAGCCAGCCAGCCAGCCAGCAAGTTCCCAGATAGCAAGTTGGCGCAATATTGGTGCTCTCCGGTGGGGCGAATAACGGTGAATCGTGTACCGTGTGGGTATAACCTCAAATTGGTAAACTTTTTATGCCACAACGAGTGGGTCTCGAGGGGCACGAACCATCGAGATCGCTCGGGAGCCGCGTGGGAAATGGAAATGAATTAATGTCGCGTCCGCTTCCTCTACTGATGACTAGGAGGAGGAGGATGGAGGAGATATCACGAGAGTCTCGTATGCTTGTAGTGGCGCTTTTGAAGAGGCGATCATCGTCGAGCGAAATATCACATTTCAATAACGACTCCAACTGCTGTCGTCGGATGTCGCTTGTCGGTATGGGCCAGGGCACAGAGTACGGTACCATCATCGAATCGCTGAAGGAAGGCAAAACATCGAGAAGGATTCATTATACGCGAATTGCACTCGTTGCTGCTGCTGCTGACTGCTCAAAAGTGCAACCCGGTACGATCCGGGGCTGGTAACAGATTGAATAAAAAATGCTGAATGGCAGGCTGGCAGGCTCGCTGGCAGGTTGGTTGTGGAATCATAAAAATGGCCTGGGATCGGAGCATCAGGTTTATGTTGTGCGTGTTAGCGGTATCGCGACTCTTTCGGTTTGTTGCTATCCGTGAGACCGCGTACGGAACTGCTTATGATGGACAAAGTTACAAAGTAACCTAAATAAGGCGTTCCAAGTTAATTGCAATGTCATCATTTTCAAGCAGCGGAACTCACCAAGGCAGGCGCCAGGGGAGTGCAGGCGGTAGTTTTCAAATGTAAACCAGACAGGCTACTAGACGACCTGCTGCTTTAATGCTTTAATGGGTTTGCATATAAAAAAATGTACAACAATCTTGTACACTCTCTGGCACTCTTCCATGGGTTGGTATTGCGATGGTATTGCGTTACCGTGGTACTCAAGAGACAATATGTATTCGAAGGATGGCACTGAGTCACGCAAATCGCGCTGAAACGATAAATGATTTGTCAGTTTACAGTTTGGTGCTGAATGGTCCTACGCTTCGTCCAATCCTAGGAGGCCTGTGCTGCTCTTAAGCAAATGGCAGCAACAGCAACACGGTAAGCAGCCGTACTAGTGCGTACGGGAAGTGAGGAGACTAGCATCCCCGTAGTATATTCTACTTACGCTGTTTAATCCCTCCCTTGCTCCCAACTGCCCACCGTGGTCCAAGTTTCATCGAATGAGAGAAAGCGAACGAACTTTATCAGCCAACCGCTTCCGTACGTCAATTCCGCTTAAATTGGAAATCCTCCTCGGTTCTTCGACAGCGCTAACGGGATGGCGCGCGTGTAACTGGAAGCGAGTGCCACCGCAGTCGCCGAAAGTACGAAGCTCTACAACAGACCGACGGCACACCAGACCAGAGAACATCTCGCTTGTTCGCTCGCTCGCCTAATCCTTTCATTGTCTTATCTGAAACCGGTGGTACCTGTTCCGGGGAACCAGGAACGAAAATCGTCTGCACCAGTGATTTGTTGTTTCTGCTCTGCTGTCCGCCTCTCCGGGAATCGATTGGCTAAATGCGGTGTGTGCGCGTCAGTCAGCCAGCCAGTCAGCCAGCCAGCCAGCTTTCGAGTTTGTGCGAAGCCAGAAAGCTAGAACGAAACGTGAGGTGAGGAGCCTGCGGTGAGCATGCATCGCAGCAAGCAACCTAAGCATCGTTGTTCGCGTCCTGTTGCTCCTGATGCTGGCACAATCACAAATACCCGTGTTTCCCGAACTAATCAGCACCAATCCCCACCGGCGTCGTCGTCGTCGTGGTCGTCTTCATTGTGGTCTTCAGTGGCAAGCCACGATGGCGGACTTACAGCCCGACATCCCTGCTCTGACAGTTACCGAGTACGTACACACGCGCACACACCTGTTCGTTGGCTTCCTCGCTCAACCGAGTGAAGCCTACTACGCGACTAAGGATCGCGCTCTGTGTTGCCAACCAACCGTTGCGCTACCTTGGATCCCTTCGAATTCGGTCCAAGAAACGGGCTTTCTGTTTCTTTTAGCTAATTACAGGCCAGAGGGCGAGTGAAGGAAGGGAGCGCGGGACCCGGGGAACGACGATTACGCTCCGTGAGACGTAATTTCGATTTCACCTTTCCAGGGCTCATGACTGTTGTGAGGCTGCGGGATAGGGGCGCCCCCAAGATGGCACGAGACGAAATATCGGTCGCGGCCCTTCCTGCGGCGCTACTACCGGGAACTGCAACCACCGAAACAAATTAATCCTTCTTCCTCTTACTCTTCCTCTTCTGTCCGTCTGCCGATGGCTTCACGGGGCGACATTAGCGCACACCCGGAGTAGGCTAGCGTCTGACTCACTCAAGGCCACCATTGTGCCCGCTTGCTGAGGATTTGTTTGCGTGTGCCCGCCCGGGGAACCCCTTGGGATCCCTTTTTCTAATTACCCGTACGCCCGGCGCACCCTTTTTGGCACCCGGATGGCATCACCTTCTCGGTATCCGTGTGTGTGTTTGTGTGTGTCTGTCATACTAGCGTCACTTCATAAATCATTCATGGAACCCATTCAATCCGTGGTGGCCTAATCTTTCAACTCTCCTCCCTTTGGTCGCGTATCTTTCTCTCTCTCTCTGGTCGCCGCGTGCTTGGTTCTTCATGCCGGCTTAGTTAATCTTAATTTGTTTCGAAGGATACAACGTCACCGGTGGTAGTGACGGGGCTCCATTGGCCAGTGCCGAGGAGGGACGTAGTATTTCCAACTGGTAGATCCCAAGCCGCGTCGCGCTTTACCATGACATGCATGTAGTGGTGGTTCTTCTCCTGCTATATTGCAACCAACGCCAGGTCCTATCGCGGATCGAATGGAATCGAATCAATTTATATAAATTTGCACGTCCCAAAGCACACGCGATCCGTTAGCTCACCGACCGTGGTACCACCACGGAACACAGACACGCACGTGAGTCGAAGTTTCGCAATCCTTTCTCCAGTTCCAGGCCATCGCGCTCGCTCTGTTGTGCCGGGGGATTATGGTGGGAGCTTTTCGATCGGAAAACCGGAAGATGCTATGGGTTTTGCTGCGCATTCGTTTAACCAAAGGGAGTGGAGGGTTTGGGGGAGGTTCTCAGTTGTGCACCAGTATTACTGCTGCTGCTGCTGCTGAAGGTGCACTGCATGTAACAAATCCCTTATTGCCCGCTGGCATTGATGTGCTGAGTGACTGACTCCTCTACCAGAAAAGCAGGGCCGGGGGGGTTTGCAAGAGGGTTGAAAGAGGGTGAGGATGGAAATTTTGATGGAAACCCGGCTACCGGATTTAACCTTTCGCGCGTTCCAGCTTTTTCTTCTCTCTCTCGCGCGCCAGCTCAGTGCAGTGGTTAGTGAATGAATTTAAATTTTATGCAACAATTCCTCACCCCCAGGCCCAGGTAGGACACGCTTCGTTCACCGGTTAGTCTGGCGCGAATAAAATCCCCGGACTCGACGTAGCAGCAGAAGGGAGGAGTTTTATCTGCTGCTGCTTCTGTTGCTGTTGCATCGCCAAACGCTGTCCCTTCGATCATTCTCTCCCTAAAAACTTGGCTATGGAATGGGTTTGACCTGACCAGAAGCGCAAAACCAGATGGTGCATGTGTGCAACACCCCTCGCCAGGCGTTGTTTGGATACATCGCCCCAAGTCCATCTGGTGTACTGCCCCGGGGTGGAAATCTATCAAACGATCGGTTCATCGGTGGGAGAGTTTCCGTTCAGTTAGCACTGGGGGCCCTTTTTTGGGGGGCCTCCTTTTCCGTCCTTTTCCACCACGGAGAAGAGCAGGAGGAGTGGAGATAAGCCGGCGCCAGCCAGCAAACCAACGAGGATCGTCGATGGGCGTTTATGTGCTGGCTACCCTCGTCGCCCCACGAGGTACTAGTGCTTCCCGTTCATTTGATCTCCTTCTCCCCATCGGTGAATCTGTTATCCTTGATTGGAAAGTGATTTTTCGGGAGTGGGAGACGCGGATTGCAAGGTTCGCGAACTGCCACACCTACCTTTCCATTAGCATTCCCGGGGTCCGGACTATCATTCGATCTTGATTTTGCATTTCCATCATCATCAATGGATCATAATGGTTTTCACGCTTTTCACGCAAAATTTATCTAGAAACGGGCGCATGATCTGATGCTTGATAGCGCTGGGCAAGCTGGAAGCTGGTAATGTTGGTTTTTCCTTTCATTAAATTCCATTTAAAGCTTTGGTTTTGGGGTTATTGCCTTCAACGGTATTGGTACAGCAGTCTGACTGGTGACACTCCTTGCTGGGTTGTAGCGATTCGTTGCTTCAGCTTCATCTGCATTCAATACTGTCGACGCGGTGCATGAATAATGCAGCTTCAAGTACCATAAACGGTCATTAGAAATATTGTGATTGGAATCACTCAGTATCAAGGCTTGTGTTTTGGGTAGTGTTTGTAACGAAAATTCAATTGACAAATTAGAATACCGAGCAATTTCGTAGAACAATCCTCTAGAATAAAATTCAGGTTTAAAAAGAACTCCTCTAGATCGTCCTATGCCTTCTCGATCTAAATGATCTCCGTTTCACCGTACGATAATGCGGATTCTATTCGGATGTTCAACTGATCGTATAGCATTTTATTTTTATCTAAAACTCTTTTCTGCACAGCTTGTTACCCTTGTTGTGGATGGGACGTTAATTTTTGGAAACACTGTAATTGTCTGGCAGGCAGTGCCTTCCAGCTGCAGAGGAGTTCGTGAGCATTCACCGGTTATGATGCAATGTTGACCGTCATTAGCATCATTTCTCGCTAGACCTTCGAACCTTCTAACTTCACCTGCGCTCTTTGAACACTTTTCGCTACCCCACTTCAAGTGCTCGCTCGTTCACTTGTCCAGTACCAGCGACCAGCGTCCGCGTCTAGCGTTCAAGTCTTTGGATGCGACCGCACCTCCTCGAGGTCGCCTTCAAACTCTTAATCTTATTAAACTCACCCTCTGACCTTTGTTTGGGGAAATAGGAGGACAGGAGCAGTGCTCCGTACCTTAAACACCACACCAACTAACCGACCGACCAAGCAACCAACAAAGCGAACGGGGTGTGGACGTGATTTACCTTTCCCTCCAGCCATGCCACCACCGACACGATCTTCGTGCCGTGTGGCCCTATTGTAAATTATTGATTCTCAATCCTTTTATCAACACATTTCGCTTTTGTAAGAAGCGCCAGCAGTGGAGGTGGTGTGTGGATGGCTGAATGGGTGGAGGAAACTCCAACTCCCCGCCGGTTCGTCGGTCGGTGCCGTTGAAAAATGGTCCCAAATAGCAAAGACCACGCGAAGGAAGACCCTGGTGGAGGGAGGCAACTTTTCATCTGCCCGGGGTCCTTTTTTGTTCACCTTTTGCTTCACCGCTTTTATCCTTTACGTCCTGGAGATGGAAGGGGGGGCTGAACGAAAAACGTTGAAGATAAAGGCGTGCTGCCTTAGCCCTCGCTCTCTCTCTCTCTCTCTCTCTCTCTCTCTCTCTCTCTTCATCGATAGAGCACGGGACGCCAACCACAACGAACGAACCACCGTGGACCATCGGAGGGCGACAGATCCTTGATGCTCTCTCATATATGACTCAGATCGTTGTTGCACGGTGGAGTTGGCTTACTCCACCACCCATTGGCCGCCACTCTTCTTTCCACTCTCTCTCTCTCTCTTCCCATCTCGTGAAGCAGCGACGATAATAATAAATGTAATATGGCAATAGCAATAAAAATATATGTAAGAAGTCGCGTGGAGAAGGGAAGAAAGAGAAGTATAAAAGGGGTACCAGGGAGAAGTGTGGCCGCAGGCAATCCTTTGTCAAGGGAAGAAACTCCTTCCCTTTTTCGCTTGCACGAGAATCAGAACGGAACCAGATTTTAACGATGCTTTCCGACCAACGGCAACGACGACGTTGAGGACGAGTTGCAGCACTCCAGCGTGAACCAGGCTCAGGTTGGCAGGTCCGCCCTCCAGACAGCTTAACAAATGGCGACGAAATGGAAAAGGTGTCCTCTAGAAGCACGAAAGTGCAAACATCATCTGTATACTCAGAGAGAGACACACGCGCGCGCACCCAGACACATATGCTTTTCGGTTCGATGGCATCGATGGAGGCGCATGGTTGTGGCACTATTCCGGCGCTTTCGTTCGATACCTGCCGGTCGTTCGTTCGAGTTGCGGAATGTGTGTTTAGTGGCTCCGTTTGTGAGCTCGCTCGCTTCGCCAAAAGCCGGAGCCAAAAGAGCGAGAAGGGCGAAACCTACGGTGGTGGTAATCGTGCCACCCGGAAGGAAGCGACGCCAGCGAACGAAGTAAAAGCAAAGAAAAGCACCGACAGGAAGCAGGATTTAGAGTGCTAACAGGTTACTTCCGGCCGGAAGGTTGGCACAGAAGGGCCACCACCGTTCGACCGTCGAAGGTGCTTAAGGTGTGCGTTTTGACCGTCGCGAACGGGTAAATGCTGGTTCACGCCGTTTCGACTTGGCGGTCAGCCGTGGGCACGTCGAATGGCATTTTCCTCGCCTTCGATTGTGTGTGAGAGAGAGAGAGAGAGAGAGCTTCGGAGTGCGAAGTGACGTTGAAAGCTGTTGAATATGGAAACGGTTAGCGATGTGGCCTCAGGGACACTGTGCTCGCGACGCAGAACTCGCCATTGTCGCCGTCGGTTTGATTACTTTTTAAAGGATATTGAATCAATGCGGAACAGTGTGTGAGGAAGTGAAGAAACGCGTAAAGCACATCCCACTGTCATCTATTAAGTGGAAAAGACAATTCTTGGTGGATGTTTAGTGCACAATTTTTTTGTTTTAAGGATACAAGATGGTTGTGATTAGGTTCTTAAGCTTTTATCTGCACTGTTAATAATGTTGATCTTCCTATTGACGATTACATAAGTCTGGGTAAAGACAGCTGGAATGGAGTAGGACTTCTCCATTCTCAGAGAATGCATAAATCTTTATAATTGACTTCTGTTTTTGAACAAAGATGAGCCCATGCATTCTACTCACTAGAAAATCCTTTGGTGTCTTCCTTGAAAGATGTTTCTGTGTAGCTGCCATGTTTCTATTGAATAGGCAACAAGATGACACCAACAATCTAGCCTACAGCGTTCCCTTTTATTTTGGTGAACAATAATCCCATTTATGGAGATCAAATCAAAGAGGTTCAGACGTGTTTAGTAAAAATGGTGCTCGATAGTATTCAATAGAAGAAATACAATGGCATTTGAGAATATGTCATCTTCAAATAATAATCATCATCAAAGGTGGTTCGGCTGTCAAACACGTCAAATTTAACATTCATCACCAGATCATCGTTGTCACACTACCGAAATGAATTGTCAAGCTGGCAGCATGTCTTAAGGACTTCTGTTTCAGTAATGCAGAACAAGATTTATCAGTCAAGACACACCAATGACCTGTTGCTGGCAGGGTGATCTTTTTCACGACTATCACCAGCTAATCCAGGGATAAGCTGATTTCCTCAGAAGTATTTCGTATAAAATAAAGACCAAACGGGTGGTTTGAAAGCTGGATGATGCCGGGCATTCTCCCGAATTTACAAAAACGATACGATGCGTATTTTCGTGAATACAACCGACAACCACAATCAGACCAGACACGACAAACACGCGCACACAAACATTCTCACGCCGTTTAACGATGCACGCGGACGGGGATTCAGCTTTGATCCGTCAATGGATGGAGTACGGACGCTACAGGAATCCGCGGAATTTCATGGAGTATAACATTCCCACACACAGACACTCACGACCATATATAATCCATTTATTAATCGCATACTGAATGGAACAATTCTGATGATGTTTCTTTTTCCTTCGTTTCTTTTCTTCCATTTCCTTGTGCACCGGTTATGCTGGTTCCTCTGGCTGGCTGGATTCTTACACATCCACAGGGGTGTATGGTGATGTACAACGTGTAAAGATTCTCTACAACAAAAAGGATTCAGCCCTGATCCAGATGGCTGAACCCTACCAGGCGTATTTGGGTAAGTAACGGATCGCTGTCGCTGTTAAGGATTTTCTTTTCTTTCATTTTTCTTTTGCTCCTTACTTTTCTGGTTACTGTAGCGGAACTACTGCCAGTCTCTGCAGTACACAGTTCCTGCTACTGCTACTGCTGCTTCTGTATACCGAAACTTCATTCATCCATCATACCGCGGAGATGGAATTTATTA
>NC_064877.1:41972500-41985000 GCF_943734665.1 Anopheles aquasalis
CGGTTGATATAGCTTTTAGTCAAACGTCAAACGGCACAAAATCATAGTAGCCATTTTCCTTCTGGTGTACTCCGCATCTGCCCGTGTCGCCGCGGAATCAACTGAACTCCATCTTTCTGTATCTTCTACTGCTGCCTCTACCACTTTTACTACTACTGCTGCTGCTGCTGCTGCTATCATATCCTTTCTGATATCTTCTATTGTTTGCGACATTTTCTTCGTCTCTTGCATTTTCCATCTTTCCTTCGGAACAGCACACGGCAGTATTTTCATTACTTTTCTGTCTTCTATTGCTTGCTATCCGACACGGACACGAACAGTCTACAGCTATGGCGGAAGTGTAGGTATTGCTAAAAGAAAGACGTTAAACTAGAACCACGGTAGTCAATTGGAAAGAAACAACTACCCTAGTGTAAGGAGCACACGTTGACCTGTGTGAATTACCTTACCCAGAGGTAACGTTAGTCTGTAGTTCATCAGTGCAGCATTGGTTCTCTCTTTGTTTAGTCATTCGTAAGGGTCTGTACCATTGAAGACAACCTACTGCTCTTCTTCCTTCGCTGCTTCTTACTTGAACTTTGCTCTTGGCTTTCGGTCCCTTTTCTCATCATTTATCTATCTTCTATATTCTGCGCCAACAGTACTGTCCTCTTGAAGCACTTGGCGCTCTCTTTCTGTCTCTTTTGCCTTCCGCTTCACAACATTCCAGTGCAGCCACTAGAGAGACTAAGAAGCCACATGAATGATTTGAACTTACAGGAAATACTTTAGAGAAGCAACTATCCAGGATCCAGGAAGAAAACTCAATAAGTCAATTTGTTGGTAAAGAGAGGAAAATTCTTAGAATAAACGAAGCGTTACCAAGGTGAACTAGAACGCGCGTTACAATGTGTACGTTTGGAGGTGCGTGTTGCCGATATGTTGTAGAAAAATTAAAAGAAAATCGGTCATTTTCCTTAGGAAAGAGCGACCAACAGCATCACCACCACCACCAGCGCATCCACCAGTACCAGCGTTTCCGCGTGTGCGTGTTTGTTCGTTTTGCATATCTTGCGCATATTTACCGACGAGACGAGTATAGCGGGCGTGTTAGATACGATACGCCATTTGTTAGATTTGTTCGACTAGCGATCGGCCCAAGGACCAGCGCCTCACCATGGCGATGGATCGCGGAAGGCGGCGGTCTGAATGTTTGTAAAATGTTTAGCAAAATTCCTTTTCCAATACCACCTTTGCCACCGACGATGCATCACGGTTCGCAGCAGAGGACGAGAGACATTTGTGCTGCGATAAATACGATACGAATGACTTACCAAGAGCTGCAAGAGAAGACTCAACATACGATGCAACTCACCGAAGAAATGTTTGTGAAATTCCCGGGTTCGCTGATTTGGATTGTTATTGTTATCAGTGCACGCGTACCCATGCACTCATGGTTTTCGGTTATCTTTGTTACTGTGTATTTCTTTTTTTTACTTTGCTGTAATAGCGCTCAAGCAACAAGTATAGGAGGAAATGAGGAAGGCGAAACTATAGCGAGATGAAAAATGTTTAAACAAGGCCTACAGTGGCGGAGCTTTAAAAGAAATGGACCGTTGATAAAATTTTGAAATAAATAAAACGAACGATCTCAACACAAAACTTAAACTAATTCTCCAGCGCGCAAAAGATTATTGATTTGAGCTACCACGAACCGCTTCTCAAAACCGCTCTGGAGCCGAAGATCATCCACCATACGGAATTATGTGCTATGAGCTAAACCTTCTATCATTACCCATTGCTATCGTTTTCGTTTCGCTTCTTGTACTAGAGGACTCACTCTCAAACTCGCGGTCTGCCAAATTACTTGGTCCGGAACGCGGCCACGTCCGCGATGTGCGCTTGGTCATTAATTGCATGTTCTATGTAATTCCATACTATGCGTATGTTTTAATTGAAGATTAGTAATTTGACATTTGCAATGACAGTAGTGTTCGATAAATTTAATGAAGAAACACTTTTTCCCTTGGGTTATTTACCTAAACAAACCCTTGAAAGTATGCAATTTTACCGGTTACCTGGCGCCTCCATCATCGGATTTTGGGCAATGGTGCTCCATCATTGCATTTGCCCGGTGCTGTGATCAGTTTTTTAAATTGTATTTATCTCTCTGGCCACGAAAAATCGGTTCCGCTTGAGCTTTGGTGGGAAAAAGCTAATTGAATAAAGCCATTCACCTCCAAATTATGTGCTGGAATGGCATGCGGACTGGTTGATAGTTTCGCTGACTGGCAGTTATTCTGCAGGCCATACGCTAATATGAGTTTGAGACCCCTAAATTACACCTCTTCCTATTCGCCTTCCCATTTCTTATTTTTACTCTTTTAACAATTCTCATCTGCAAATACTTAAACTATTGCTACTCTTCTTTCTTCACCTGTTTTACTGTTCGAATCTGTGTCTCTGTGCCAGTGTTAATACTCTGATCGATAGCAAATGACATTCTCTTCAGTTCTGTTCTGTTAATCTTCCAAAACAGATCGTTACAAACTGTTTATCGCATTATAGTCAATGGTGAACTCACACTGCAAAGAGAGATCATTAACCACATTAGATATCTTCTCATGGAGAAGATTGTTGTTGTTATTTAACGAGAGTAAAAACAGAGTAAATTGATCAAAGACAAGCGCACGGTCCGAGAAGCAAAGCAGAGCAGGTAATGGCACACCTGTTAACCAGCACAACAAACCCTCCCTTTGAAAATGGTTCCTGTAGCGCGTAATTCACGCGATATTATTACCTTCACACAACCATCTTATGTGTTGTTTTTTTCGGGGTTTTCCAACGCGTTTTTCGTTCCCTTAATTACTGTGTCCCGGGAATTCCATCGAGAGCAACAGTAGCAGCAACTGCAGCAGCAGCAGCAGCAGCAGCAGAAATGGAATGGATTCGATGTGAGGCAGAAAATGCGTGCGAGGCCTACTGCAATGCATCCGTAATACCCCTCCGATTACTGAAACATACCGAACCCAAAGTAGGCCAAAGCCAGTAAGAAAGAACAAGTAGCGGCGCAGCGTGCCAGCAGGAACCCTCTAGAGGAGACACAAACAGAGTTTAGCCATTCTCAAGCATGAGTTTAATCGAATGGCAATGGTCGCTGGTCGAGAGCGGAGAGAGGAAGCAAAGACGGAGCATTCAAACACTACTATATATATATAGATATACCAGCAGGTTCAGATGTTACCAGGGAGTAAAACTGGGCCCAGCACTGATGGATGGTTCCCTTTAAAAGCGATCGAAAGCGTAATACATACCTACGATATTGGACGATCGAGTGCGCTGGATCGCGAAGCTACTTCATCATCACGAAGCGCTGCTACCGCGCAGCAAACCAAGCAGCAAACCTATTCGTAGCTACACATACACATACATACATACACACATACATGCATGTATACATAATCAACCGTTGTGTAGGTATGTGTGCGTATGGATATAGCAAAAGATATGAGATTGAGAACGGTTGAAGGAAAGCGCAAAGATGGCTACGATTCTGTCGTTTTATAACAAAAAGGAAGCAAGGCGGAAAAAAACATTTAAATACAATTTAAAGACGCAAGTACATTATTATACACTTAAAGAGAAAATAAAAAAAGGAATAAAAAATTGTAAACAAAAAACCCCGACGCGTTCGACCGGACGGCCGAGTCTTTGCTTGCCTTTCGTTCGCGACCGACCCGAACCATGATGACTTACCTGGCTGGCAGTAAAGATTCTTTTGCAATTTCTTTCCCGTTTTTTTCTTCCCGAGTGTTGCCCGATTAAGCCATGCGCCCGGTCGCGCCACGCACTCGGTTCAATATTTATCATGTATATATTTATATATATTCATAACATATCTTTTATATATTCATTAATATTTTTTTTACCGTTTTACTTATTCCGTTTCATCCGCCGCATCCCACATGCCACCGCCCGAACGATGCCGTTGTTTTTTGTGTGTTTCCCTTTTTTTTCCTCCTTCGTTCCTACAGTTTTCTCGCCATTTTTTCTTTTCCTCCGTTTTCCTTTTCCTCTTTTGTCGCGATTCGTGTGATTCTCGTTCGGCTTCGGCTTTGGACCTTCTCGTGGGGGGGGGGGGGGGGGGGGAGGGTTATAGTTTGCTGTCTGGTCTGGTCTGTCGGGGGATACTCCGGATTCCGGGACACTGTTACTCCTGTCCTCCTCCTCCTCCTCCTCCTCCTCCTCCTGTCCTGTCTTTCTGGCTTTCGCGTTCTGTTTTGCCGCCCCTTAACCCCGGTAGCGTTGCCTACTCGATGGTCGCGATGGTATTCCGTTTCTTTGTTTTTTTTCTAATTACTTCTATTTATTAACCGATTATGTCGCTTTTCGCTCCTTCCCTGCCCCGTCCCCATCTTGAAACATGTGTCGTGAGTGTTTGGGGGGGAGGGTAGATTGTGGTTACTGACTTCAAGCGTTATTCGTTTTCGCCGATAAGAAGGTTAATGTTAATTTTTGGGTTTTTTATCGCTTCGTTCGCTCTCTCTCCGTCTCTCCTTCTTTCTTTCTCTACCTTTCCACTTCACTGTCCACTTACACTTGACCATTATCTTTCGCTTCGTCATTTTCATCATCTTCTTCTTTCTCATTTTATTTTTTGCTTCAATACAACGCGTACGTACTGGCTTCACTATAAGCGGAGTTTTAATGTTAGTTATCCTTTTCGTACTCTCTGTGGCAGTGGTTTGAGACGAGTATCGAGTATTAACTTCCCTCCTGCCCTCCTTCCTTCCCCCCACCCACCTTCCTTGCCAGATCACTGACATAAGGGAGGGCGGGAAGGGGACCCTCACCCATAGGCGATCGGTTGTTTCAGTTGTGTTGCCATCGGTGATTGTGTATCACTGTGTATGTGTGTGTGTCTGTGTGTGTGTGTGTTTTCGTGTGTGTATGTCGATCGCCTGATGCTACTAGCCACCCACTCTTTCCCCCACCCGCTCTTCATCATCATCATCTGTGTAGAGCTCAACGAATGACGAACGAATTTCGTCTTCGAGTGACACCTCCAAGGGTTCTCCCTTTTCTCTGGTTCTTTTGTTTGTTTTTGTTCTAATGACGACTAAGAATGATTTTAAGATTATTCGTATCATTATCAACATATCAGCGCATATGGAAGGGAGGTCCTTTGGTTGGTTGGAATTGCAGCTTTGGAGGATTTTGGGGGGGGGGAGGGGCATTGAGTGGTCGTGGTCAAGGGTCGGGGGGACGATGAGCATTTTGAGCGTTACGTTATCGCGAACACCGGGACCGGAACCATTCCTATATATTTATATATAGAATACGCGTATATATATATGTATATGTCAATGGGTGTATGTATATGCGCTGGTTAAAGCGGGCTCGGGGGAAAGTGGGGTGTCAGAATCTGGGGTTTTTGGGGTTGAGGGCGAGGGCGAGTTTGTAATGAACCTATTACCATGATGTAGTGTATTACTAGTACTTATGCACCGACTGCGTTTCGCTTGCTGGTGTTGCTTGGTTTGTTTTTTTTACACTCCGCACCTCCACTGGTGCACTCTGTCTTCCGGGATTTTTGTTTTTGCTTTTTACTTTAATTCGTTTCGTTTAGGTTAGTAGCTACTAACACGTTCCACGTGTGCCACGTGCCATTCCACGAGTTGATTCTCCAATTCCCTCTCTTTCCAAGTTTACCAAATGTCCTTCCCACTAGCGGGCGTACTGCTGGACCTGCTGCATTGTATGTCCCTGTTGTGCTCAAACTCGCGATATCTAACAATCACTCCTTTTCTCTCCTTTATTCTGAATGTAAATGTGTTTGATGTGCTACAGATTGCAAGCGAGAGAGAAAGAAAAAGAAAGAAAGAAAGAAAGGAAGAGAGAAAAAGAGTTCTTCCCAGTTCAGTCTAGTGCAAGAGATCCTAGTAGCCACCGACCGTTCCCGTATACTGCTTGTATAACAGTATAACAGAGCTATGCAGCATGCCAAACGTCAAAAAGGATGCTAACCGAGGTCGGCCATCAACGAAATTGAAGTTGAGTTAAAGTTTCATCAAAGGAAGTCAGGCTACACCATAACGAAGCCAAACAACGCAACAAATCCAGTAAGACGATCGTCGAACGAGAAAAGCTACAACAGGGACATCAAGCGCTCAGTCCTCAACCCTTCCTTTCTCCTCCTTTCTCCTTTCTATTGTGTCTCAAAACTTGCAGCTTTGTCGAGGGGCGCCTCGACTCTATCATCTAAATGAAGCTGTGAGAATCCCTCAAAGTCCCCCTACGATATCTAGCTCGATGTCTGTGGTGGAAACGAGAGAACGGGTTGCGACCGATGGCACTCTACCCACCTTTTTTGTGTGCGCCCTTGGTCACCTTGCTCCTGGACACACACCATGCACATAATATTTACATTAAAGCGCACTGACCAGCGCATTTGCCTCGGCCGGGCGTTGGTTGCACGAACGAATCAGATGGCGAAACTGAACAGAAGAAGTACAGCAGGTGAGGGCAACATGAAGTGAACTGGGGATAGATTTGCTTAGCTTAACTCATTTCCTCTCTATGTATGTGTGCGTGCGTGTTCTTGGTTCCAGGGATGTGGCCCCGGGGAGGTTTTTTTCCACGGATACACCACGCATCTCTGTCTTTGAATGCTACAAGTCGGAGCTTGAGCAATAAAAAAACAAACATAATCATCGTTGGCGCTCGCTCGACAATTGCCAACATTCACCAGTAGCCGGAAGAATGTTGCCCAGGTGATGATGCTCATGGTGATCAGATGCGTATCTTGCACGCTACTTGGATCGAGGAGCTTTCTCCTCGTTCAAACTTGGGGGTTGCGTGTGAGGGAATGGATCTTCCAAAGCCAAAAAAAATGGATTGTGATAGATAGAAGAGCGCGTTAAAGAGTTTGTGAGAGAGAGAAAGAGAGAGAGAGAGCGATAGAGCGAGAAAGAGAGGAAGAGAAAAGAGGAGGTGGGGCAAGGGGGTTCAATAGAACCTATATAGCGAGCAAAGTACTTGGTGGCCTGCTTGTCCGCTTTGAGAAGCCGTACAGACATGGTATAGAACTTGCTTAGAAATGGTTGAATAGTGTGCGTGTATGTGTGTAAGAGTGCATATCAAAAACCCACCGGTAGCTTCACAAAAGCAGCGCAAGAGTAGTAAATCCAGGAGGCCAAAAGTTGGTACCGCTTCCATGGAGATTGCTATGATTAAAGGATTTTGCCAAAAAGTTTACTTTAACTGGAGATTCTTTCTCTCTCTCTCCCTCTCTCTCTCTCTATCTCTCTCTCTTTCTCTCTCTCTCTCTCTCTCTCTCTCTCTCTCTCTCTTTCGCGTGTTTTCATTCTCCATCGCTCTGTTTTGAATGGAATGCATGGAATCGAAGCTAGGAATGGATGCTGTTGGCAGAAATGGTCGATTAAGTGCTATTTGTTCCTTTCGATACTTTGGTGTAGTGTACTAGTAGTAGTAGTAGTGGTGGTGGTAGTTTGTTAGTAGTATTAGTTGTTAGTAGTAGTAGAGTTAGGTGGTGCGGTGCGGGTTTGTTGGTGCAGTGTGGAAAGGTGTGCCCCAAGCCCCTTCGGCCTCGGGATCGGAATCGCAAACCGACAACACACACAGACACGCGCACGCACACATACACGCCCGAGAAGCCGTATTACAACGGAAAAAAACACGCGTGGCTGCGTTGCCCAACACACTCGCACACACACATATGTATATATACGCACGCGTTCGTGTTGTAAATTTATATCAAAAAATAGTTGGTTGGCTAGTTAGTTCGATTGCTCCGCCACGCCCAGGACACAGCGCCACTAAAGCACACACATACACACCAACAGACACACACACCCATTCACTACCATCCTAGCAAGCGCAGTAGCACTAAGCCACATCAACAGAACAACATGCGTATCCTGGGCCTGGTGTCTGTCAAATGGGTCAGTTTTGCGCATTTCCTTTAGCTCTGAACGATGCTGCTGCTGCTGCTGCTGCTGTTACCATGACGATGGCGTGTACGTGCGTGTGGTCGGGGTGTACGTGTGCGTCCTTAAACGCGTTGGAAGTGTTGTGTAAAAGTGTTAATCATCTTCCTAGCCTACTGCTGCTGCTGCTGCTGCCGCTGCTACTGCTGCTGTGCCGCTACTAACTGCGATGAGTTCGCGATGAGAGCGCGGCAACCATCGTTGTATGATATGCTTGGAATGTAAAGCTCTCCTTTACCCCTTTTTGCCTGACGGCCGGCCCGGATTTTTGCAGAGCTCATAACTGCAGACCAGGGCCCGGAAAGGACGGTGGTGCCAGGAGCGAGAAAATCAGGCCCCAGCTTGGCGGTGACGGAACGGCTACTGGATCGAACTGAAGCAGTAGTGGTGGATGGATGGAGTGGCCGGGACCACTCCATGAAAGTGTGCATACATTGGACGTAACGCCACACCACGATACCGACCGACCGATCGCTACCCACTTGTGTGCCCTTTGCTTGTGCTTAAAATGACAGCTACTGCCCAAAGCCACGCCTGATGATATTTCTTCCTGATGGTTTGAGGAAAACAAACAAACCGGTGACGGTGGGACCACAAACGTAATGGCGTGTACGGTGTGCTATGATGCTTGCAATAATTTTGCCAAAAAGCATAATCTCGCCTCGATTTCAATTCTCGGCTCAGTTCGCGATGTTACTAATTCGATAACCGTCATCGGAACCAAGATACATGATGCGCCGCTCGACCATTACTCCTCCGTCTATTCGATGCGCGCGCTGATTCCGATTCGCGCAAAAGCATTCTCATCAATTCAGCCAGTTCCAGGTAGCCTGCTGTCCACCCGTGTTCCTATTCTCCGGTTCTCCGGTTTTCTGGTTTGTTTTGTTTCGCTAATAAGCTACCACCTCGCTTTCTTCTCGCCTCCCCCACAAACCCTTCCTTTCGGTACGTCTTTTTTTTCCTATATATTTGTTTTAACCTAGCAAATTCTCTTCTTTTGCATCCCCATGTATTTTTTTTCCATTAGGGGACGATTGCATTCCATGTAAAAACGGTGTAAGAACGTGATTTGTAGTCTAACGATATGAAACAGGTAATGATATTCGGTGTGTTTCGTGTAGGTATGTGTGTGAATGTGTGAGCGTGTATGTTGTGTGGTGGTGTGTATCGGGTGAGTACTGACAAAAAGAATGGCGCATAAGCGATAAGTCCAGCAGGCAGCATAAATACCTTCCTCACAGCAGAACGATGGCGGTAGTAGCAGCAGCAGCAGCAGCAGCAGTATCAACATGAGCAATCATCATGGCTTTAGTGGCAGCAGCAGTGACGCCAACGACGATGACGACTCTATTTGTAACACACAGAGAGGTGACGAAACGGTTCTGGCAGGTTTGGTGGTGGTGGTGGTGGTGGTGGTGCACGGTAACAATATTCGAAGAGAATCACGGAGACGGAGTTTGGAGAGAAATTGCAGCAAGGATTGGTGGTTGTAGGGAATTGCTTGATCATTTCCTTCGAGTTCTAGTCCAACAGGGCAACAGCGTCCCCTGCATTCTTCAGATTCCACTTACCCCTTCCCTCAGCACCCTGTCTCTCTGTCTTCAACCGATCCTATGATTTGGTTTAAATGTTGGCTAATATTGTGCGAGTATGTTTAGTTGATTCTCACAGAGAAAAACCCCTTCTTACGGAACCCAAAGTACGCTATAAAATCGTAATTTCCTTTTTCTCTATTTTATGTTTTTTTTTCTTTTCCTTTTTTTTATGTACTTCTCTGCTAGCGTTCGTTCGCGAATCTTATCTGCATGCTAGGCGATAATATGTTTGCTAATGAAATGTGGGTTTTCGTACCTTTTTTTTCTTTTATTGGTGCGGGAAGAATTCGCTTTTTTGGAGAAGGGGGAAGGAGGATTAGAAAACGATCGACCCTGGCCCACAGTAACGGTAGTAACGGTAGCTTGCTAGTAATTGATTAATCCTTCTTCTTTTTCTATTCCTTTCTTGCTTTCATTCTCTCTTCTTTTCTCTCCTTACGCTCCGCATCTAAAACATTGCTTCGAAACGTGGCATTGGTTTGACAATGGAAAGATGGAAAGATCGAGATGATTGCAGAAGATCGTTGTATTGGATGATAGTAGTAGTAGTGGATCAGTTTGAAGGGAGGAAGAAGAACAAGAAGAAGAAAGCTGCAAAGATTGCTCGATCGTATCGTGCCCCGATCTCTCTCTCTCTCTCTCTCTCTCTCTCTCTCTCTCTCTCTCTCTCTCTCTCTCTCTCTCTCTCTCTCTCTCTCTCTCTCTCTCCTTCTCTCTCCATCACTATGCATTGCGATACACATTTTCTACTATAAGATTGACCTAATATTGACCTACTCGAGGTGACTCATGCTCGGTCAACACCGAGCCACCACGATTGTTAGAACCGAAATTGACATAAAAATGCATCGTGGGCACCAAACAGGAGAGCAGCGATGCGTCTTAGCATTAGATCCATTTAAAGCTCCTGCTCCTCATTGCTGCAGCCAACTACTACGGTCAAAAAACTACGTATCGGATACGTGGAATTGGTTGCAAAAACAATAACATCCGCATCACGTACCGAGCCTCCGATTTCTCTCTCTCTCTCTCTCTCTCTCTCTCTCTCTCGCACTGCCTCTGTATTTACAACGAATAATTTGGGACAGGGCGTTAAATCGGGCAACCCCTAGAGCCCTAGAGAGGGGTGGAGACAAACTATCTAACGCTCGTAACGTATCTTCGATTAACAGGACAAAAACTAACGACGATTAGAGAGGCCTTTCGAACCATTTCCCCCTGGCTGGCTTGGCCAATTTTTTGTTTGTTTGTTATTAATGGTACGTATTGTACGTTCCCCTTTTTTTGATTCTCCAAGCAGAGCCCTCTCCCAGACATGAGTAATGGGTAAACTTTGTTTTCGCGGTAGAGGGAATAATGGTTGCTAATATCATGGAGTCTGTAAACAGTCTGTCTATAGTGGTAGTGGTTGTAGTAGTAGCAGTAGTAGATGTAATGGTAGTAATTGTAATGGTATGGTGATGTGCTAACAATGGACAACAAATGTAACTCAAAAGCATCAATGAGCATCCTGGAAGCTCCATCTCTCCCTTTCTCTCTCTCTCTCTCTCTCTCTCTCTCTTCAGCCTCCAAATCTGCTTGCGCTACAATTCCAGGCATCCTAAGGTCCAACTCCAATTCTAACTGGCACTGTCGCTCGCTGTCCCTTTTTTCTCTTCTCTTTAATGCTACTGCGCGCACCATCCCGATCGAACATCCTTTTTTGATTCCTTTTCAATAATTTCCCTGCTTAGTGTGTGTTTAGTTCTGCCTGCTACTACTGTTTGCAGCTACAGCCTTTCGCCTACTTTACGACACGAAATTGACATTGAACTGCATGAGAGAAAACCGAACGCGAGGGAATCCGAAAAGCACACGCCGAAAGTAGCAGTAGTACATCAGTGGTATCAGTAGTATCAGTAGTATTAGTAGTTGCTCGGTAACAGTAGTAGTCCATTGTCCTCCTAGATCAAAGCTTACAGTCCCTAGACGATACCCGGGCTACTTTAGAATATAGCATTGTGTGCAATGCTCCACTGGCATGACAACGGAACGGAACGGTCGTTGCCATCGCGCATTGGAAACGAAAAAGCTAGTCCTAGTAGCTGGGGCCTTAGTATATCGGTATTATTCGTTGCTGCGTTTCTCCATAGCTGGCTGACCCGCGTTTGCCAACCCCTTTCCCTATGTACATTGCTTGCCAGTGGCCCTAGGCACAACACTTGAAGCACTTGAAGCTCGCACGTTTTTTAATACGCCTGGGGGGAGGGGGGAGGGGTGATCCACACACGCACACACTCACAACCCATGCACGCACACATACAATCACACATACACATACGGTTCATTGTCTGTACGGTCTAAGGCGCTTTTCAATTCGCTTAACAAATGGTGGCGGTACGCTGGTCGTACCGTCATCACACCTGACGCTCCTGGGGGTCCTGGGGCTGGAAACTTAACATTCACTACTCCATACACACATCCACGCACACACCCATGAACCTACACACGACGTATATCCTGCAAGCTTTGGATGCGGAGCCCTGTAAGCAAGCTAGCAAGGATTTTTTTTTAAATCGGAATTCCTTTCGCACCTTTCGTTTGGAAATATTCCTTTAATCCTGTACGTGTGAGGTGGCCCTGTGTGTCTGTGTATGTCCTTAAACCACAAACAGATCGGTCGAGAGCACGAGCTGCATTTAATAACTATTAGAGCGTTTTCTCCCCGGGAGGATTGGAATAGCATTAGAAGGTTAGCCAGAACAGGGCCTTTGGCAAATGCCACAAATTGAGATTTCTTTCACGCCGCTACCGGAAGTGCGGATCGTGTAATCGTGGGGAAACTGTTCAAAACAGCCATTAGCCTACCGTTAGCAAGCAACACGAGTAGCAGCAATATCATCATCACCTTTTTCCTCATCATTATTGTATCCGCGTG
>NC_064877.1:41990000-41992500 GCF_943734665.1 Anopheles aquasalis
AGAAGATGGTAGCAAAAAACCAGAAACAAAAAGGCGTGAATGACGAAACGCGTACGATGAGCATTCGCAGCAATGAGTTTACATGATACGGACGAAACGGGAAGGAGCACGAAAGACGAGCGAGCGAACGAGCAAATCGTCATTCTACTTCCGGAAGGATGCTGCACTAGTGTGTGATGGTGTTGTTTCTTTTTATGTGGTGTAATTGTTTGATGGTGATAAAAATTATTATTAACACAGTCGCCATTGCGTAGTAGCCAGATTGCTTTGACTGTTTTCGCGTAGTATCGAAGGAACTTTACATGAGGCAGGAACGAATATCGAAAATTTATGTAAAATTCCTACATCCTCTTTCGTATGGTTGTGTCTGTAAGTGTGCTTTTGTGTGTTGCAAAGTATGTCCATCTCAGGTTGTCGATGAGTGCGAGCGTGAGCGAGGTGAGGTGAGGTGAGTGAGGCAGGCGAGCAAAGTGGTCCCCCTCCCCCTGCAGCACTCGGCTCGGGATGAGATCAATTCAGATGACAAACGAACGACGGGTGAACTGGTAATTCCTTCTTCTCTTCGTCACAGGCCAATCGGTATCGTATGAACTCTCGGCTATCCCTCCGTCCCCCCTTTCCCTCTGCTCTCCCACAGGACTAACGAACTGTTGTTGAACCCACTAAAGGAGAAGGATGCACTACAGGTAACGCTAGGTACTAGGTTTCTAAGAGAAAGGTGGTGGTATCAGTAGTGTTAGTGGTGGTGGTGGTGGTGTATGCTGTTCGATGGAGCAAGCATATGCCGTAGATAACGGGGTTGCGTGATAACGGGCGGGGTAGGAGGATGAGGGGCCACAAAACATGCCACAACGACAGCTAGCATAGCAACAGCGCGTACAAGCAAATACACAGGAGACAGGAGAGAGTCGGGGTAAAACGGGACGAGGTGAGGTGGTAATACCGGGAAACGGAGACCGTCAAATACACCGAACGACTCATAACTAGTGGCTGTGTGTTGTGGGTGTGTACTTCTTCAAGTTTAATTGTCTAATACATGTTCTGTCGCATAGTAAACAGGACTTTTTGCGTAGGAAAGTTTCTGGTGGCGCTTTCTGAATGTAGGTATTTTTGTTTGAAAGGTGCATTCTTTAGGGACTTTCAGTCAAAATTTCATGGCATTTGGTCCATTGGAAGCAAAGTTATGGCGACTAAAGTGGCAGTATGTTTTGGTGGTCGGTACAAGACTTCTGAACGGGTAAAAATCTGCCATCAATTTTAGCTTTTACACTCGATAAAACGTCTACCGAATTGATGCAATAAGTTTGTGGAGATGATTGTCTATCCAGTGGCAAAGTTTTTGAGTAGTATACGCGTTTCAAAACCGGCCATGAAGACCCCAACGACAACCTTCATGTCGGTCAAGCCAAGTCCGTGATTAGGCCAGGAAGCATCGAATGAGTGCGGGATTTTCTTAAATTAAAAACAAATGACCGCCCAAACGGTTACTGCCGAATATTATCTTGATGTTTTGAGGTGTTCAATGCATCTTATTCGTCGGATTGTGCAAGAACATCGTGAAGAAGGGAGTTGACGCTTGTAGCGCCCATAATGCGCCGTCACATCGATCCACGCTCAACACTGTTTTTTTTTACCAAAAACTGGAATTTACCGAACAATCCAGGTCCGTAATTGTTGTTTATTGTTGTTTATTAAGGAAGGCATGGCATGGCATGAAAGGAAAACGTTATGCTGATATTTTGGCCGTTCAGAAGGCTTGTACCGACCACCCAAACATACTGTCACTCTAGGCGCCATAACTTAACTTCCGGTGTACCAAATGTCATGAAATTTGGACTGAAAGTGCCTCAAAGATGCACCTTTGAAACAAAAATTTGCACATTAGTGTAGCTCTACCAGAAATGTTCTTGTGGCAAAAGTCCTGTTTACTTTGCGATAGACCATGTAGACCATTAATCGAGCCAATTCGGTGTCCCTTACACCCACCATCACCATCACCAGCACAGTATCAAAACGTTCCGTTCGGTGATTGGACGGTTTCACGGGGAATCGGAATCGAAAGAAAAAGGATCATCTGGGCGACCACCGTGACGACGACGACGAAGACGGCGGCAGCACTATGCGCAATGGGAAGTTGGGGTGTGCGGGCTGTAGGCTGTAGGAATTACGTTACCTGAAGTGGGACCCGCGACACCACCGACGGACACGCCACCGTGCGGTTGCGGCCAGATCTGCAGCAAATACTTGAGCACCGCGATCGGTTGTGCGTGATCGATCTCCTCGTTCGCACCGACACTGGCCGAGTGTAGCATCAGTGGTGGTCCGAGTGCGGTGGCTAGCGCCTGCGCCGACATCTTGTTGCGTTCCGATGCCGACACAACCAGCGATAGATGGTCCAGCAGGAATACGAGCGTGGCCTACGATAGAAAGAGAGAGAGAGTTACGTCGCTTCGTTCGATGTCTGGAGCTTCCGACGATACGACGCCGAACGTCACTTACC
>NC_064877.1:41995000-41997500 GCF_943734665.1 Anopheles aquasalis
GTCCACCGCGTCCACCACCTCCACCGGGACCACCGTAGTACAGATCGAGCTGTTCACTCTGCGGGCTGTAGTTGTTTAGGCCGAGCCCGAGCCGTGACCGTGATTCCGTCATTTCGCGCCCATCGCCGGTGCGCCGCTCACGGGACGACCGGGACGAGCGTGGCGCACGGTCCGAATCGTCCAGATCTTCGTCGCGCAGATCACGCTTGATCACGACGACTGGCGGTGGTTTCTGCTCCGGGCGGGACATTTGCGCCGGTCCGGGGGAGTTTGTGCCACGGTTACCGCGGCGCTGCCGTATCGCCAGCACTAAGCGCCGCGGGATTGACATGATGATCACCACATCGTCCAGTGACATCCGCGTCACGTCCACCAGATTGACGGCCAAGATTTCATCTCCTACCTGTTAGATATGGGAAGAGCGAGAGAGGGAAAGACATGTATAGACAATTCAATCGTTCATCGTCCATTCCTCACTCACGTGAAGCCCGAAACGCATTTAAAACATGCAGTTACTGTGCATCGTTTTCCATTTTCAATTTCATTTTCGTTATCCACCTCGATCATCAACCTTCAGCCACAAAAACAATGCGTTAGCAACTCGGCATTGCATTGCTTGCTTGGCGCTTTTCGGATTCTCAAGTATCCCGGGAAATAAAAATCTCGTGGTAGAGAGGTCTCGTGCAAGATACAAGTACCCGTCAGTGGCAGAGCAAAAGCGACCAACAGTCGAAGGGCCAGCAGGAATGATTCACATATTTACTCGCCCTCATAAAACACTATCCTCGGCGAATGATACGAGGATGGCTGTGGATGATGCTATGTCTCTTGAAAGGAATACATTGCAGCGTGGCAGCGGGCGATTTACTTCACTTTATGGTGCCAGCAAAGGATCCTCGTCAGGTTTTGTTTTTGCTTTGCCGTACAGTGGTTCTATGGCTTTGAAAAGCAGTAAGAGAAATTGTCTTGTGCAGCCCTGCTTTTGTGATTAATTCAACGAAACCGATGCAAGCAGAGAGTTTTTGTTTTGCAAATCTACAGTTTCGCTAGCGGACTGGCACTTCAAGAGTACAAGTTAACTTATGCAATAGATAACACTTTGAGGATATTGAAATGCATCACCGTAAATTGCACCCTCATGTCTCATTTGCCAGATTCTTTAATTCAGCCAGAGTGATTGAAACTCGTTATCATTTAAACTTAAAGACATGGTTTTGTGGCGCTACTAAACTCAACGGATCTGGCCTAGAACTGCATGAGCCCAAGGTATTGTTGATCACTAAATGAAGTTCGCCAAAGGTGGATTCTGATTTTGTAAAAGTAAAATCCTTAAATTTACTACGTAATCGATCAATTTCCTTGATATGAGAGGTACGCTTACAATAACATGTAACGGTAGTTAAAACTGATAGTACACTCCCTGCTTATTACTACAAGATAGGCCGGACTGTCCTGTCCCAACGATGCTATAATTATCCAATGCTACCTGTAATAAATAAATGTACCGGATGGTCTACATTGGCCCTAGCACACACCACTTGTTATTCCTAACGAAGAATGTGATGTAATACAATTACAGTGGCAATCAACATCTATCAAAAAATCCAAGTTCCGTGAAAAGGAGAAATCATTCCGAAACAACGATTAACGCCTACGATGGAAGCGTTTGAGAAACCTATTTTTGGAAGTACGTCATGGTAACACAGACACGAATAAATCCCCTCGGTTGAAAATACTTGCGAGACTTTCTAAATGCAGAAATATTCTGAACTTTGCTGGAATCCGAGAAAGAATTGTGAAACAATAAACTCGCTCGATAATATCTACATTAGCGCGACGACTTTGTAAATTCCTTTTTTTTTTTAAACTTATCTTTACTTAAAACATAAACTTGGCGCCATGAACATAAAAGCTGTTTTGCATATTGCACGACTTTGGTATGCCAGTTAACCATGCAAAAACAGCAAAAGCCAACAAGAATTTATCTCAATTCTAACGTGCTCCGTATCTCCCTTTTTCTCTTTCTACCTCTCTCACAAAAGATAAAACGATGGCTGCCTCTTCCAGACGCTGGACCGAACCGACAATAAAAAACAATAACCTGAAGCTGATCGCTCGCGCGAACCGCGAACATTACATAACAGGTCCAACCATCTGTGAAGCGGATGAAACCAGTTCCATGAGCACAGAGAAAGAGCAGAGAACCAACATCCATAGCCCGCCGATGGAGGCGCCTGGTGGCCCGTAAAAATGAAGCAGCTAGAAGTCACTCTGCTGCTGCATGTGTGACCGTGGTAACCTGGCCCAGCAAAACCGACTAGCCAAAGCGTGACGGCTAACGAGGTTAGGAATTCGGTTAGTGCCCGAGGCCGCCAGATAAAAGCATTATCAGAGCGTGGCCCCCGCCCCAAGAGTGCTTAATGTCTTTGCATCGATTGATTTGACCCTGGGTTCTTCCATTTTTATCACCGAAAGATGTGTTCGGCTCCATGTATACGTT
>NC_064877.1:42002500-42005000 GCF_943734665.1 Anopheles aquasalis
AGGTCAACGCGGTTTCACTTGACCGAGCTCTGCAGGTGAAATCACATCTTTTCACATAAGCAATGTCACAGATGTTGCACAATCGAGTACATGTTCCAGAATATGCTCTCTCATTTCTCCATTCGCCCACTAGCTCACAGAACTGGTATATATTTGAAGCAGTCGAGATTGGCTCAGGAAACAATGTTTACTCAAGATGATTGTTTCAATCGAAATATTCTACCATGATACCTCCTGGAAGCTAATACCAAAACAGATGCTCAGATTGATTGCGTTAATGGTTTTTCCCCTTTTTGGAATATGTAATGAGAGCGTAACATGAAAACGATAGAATGTATTACAATGTTATCTTTCCCCTGCACTAGTGTCATTCTGCATCATACAAAAACCCTATTTCGAGCTTCAGTTTTGCGAGTTGAGCAGCAACATTACACACATCCGATGTCCCAAATGGTAGGTGGTGGCCGCCGGTCCTCCGGCCGAGCGAAACGGACGAGCGAAAGAAAGTCCATCCATCGTGTCACATCCTGTCTAACACCATCACGGCAAGGACATTCAGCACACGGTTGGTCGGTCGCCACTCACTAGGTTAATGCGAGGCAGAAATAGCAGAAACACCCCCTCACGTCCATTCGCGTAGCACACCCCGCACGCGTGGCAGCCTGTTACATTTGTGCCCGGCTTGACAGCGACACATTAGTCCACCAGCTATGGTAGCTGTTCTTACGGGGAACCCAAGAATCGACGCAGCTGGAAAATGTGTCAACTCCATCGATTGTAGCCCAACTGTAGAGACTGCACGGTGGTGGGGAAGCAATTTGTAGAAAATTGATCAAATGAATGGACTCGAAGATACAATCGCGACCACCAACACCCCACGGACCATGGACAAAAACCCCTAGCTCACACCCACACACGTAGATATAAATGACCGACATTCGGTGGTGGAGCTGGACAAGCTGACACAAATCATCATCAGCCAAAAGCGGACCAGCACCACCACCACCATCATCATCATCGTCGTCGAGGGGCCAGAGCTTGCAACGATGCAGGACGATGCAAGGACCTTCCCCGGGGCGGAAAACGCATGGAAGGAGAGCAATGGAAACGGATTTCCAGTGAAGCGAACGGCCACTGTTTCGAGCGAGCAATCTTTTACTCGGAAACTATTCCCCGAACTAAGCCCAGAGCGCCTAACGGTCCTGCAAAAAGCCAACAGGCAAACGGGGAACGACTTCGGGGTATCCTTCGTCCTTCCGACTTCCTTCACTCGTCCCAAATTAATCTACAAATTAGTGAGTCCTATCCGTTACGATGCTGCCAAGGTGCCCTATCCCCAAGTCTTTTATTCCTGGAAGTGTTTTCTAGAAGCGAGACCTTGTTTCCCAGAACACCTGCTTGGTTTGCGGCCGTGGGCACACCAAGTCTGGTGCGCTCCCAAGAAGGTGCGCCAGAAACCCACTTCATGCGCCCGTTTTTTTTTTTTTTGCATCTCATCTGGAACTCCCACATACCCAACCAACCAACCAGCCAGCCAGCAAGCGAGCCTGCCAGTCTGCAGAGAACTCCAATTTGGTTCTATTGGATTTCTGGTGGAGCAGCAGCTTCAAGGAAAGGCCCGGTGGCCCCCGCGGGTTCTGTTATTGGCATTTCGTAACTCATTAAAAATGTACTTTCTGCTCCCGTTTCCATTCGTTCGCTCGGTCGCTCTTGGTCGCTTCTCAGCTGAAGTCAGCTGAACGGATGCAACACCTCCCTCCTCCCCACCCAGCCACATCCACCGCCACCACCATCGGGCGTTCGATGATGCCCGCGAACAAACGACAACGATCGGTGACGGTGGTGGTGGTGGTGCTGGTGGTTGGGAAAACTACGGGGTTGCAATGAAATTTTCACGTTACTCATTGGCCCCCGTCTCTCGCTCACTACCACCATCACCATCCAGCTTCAGCTCCAGCTCCGATGCTAAAAACCGTGACATTACGCTGCCAGCCAGCCAGCCAGCCAGCCAGTCATCATCCCTTTGACTTGAACGAGCAGCGGAAGGGAGTGACCAACCAACCGACCAACCGACCAAAAACCAAGCAGCCTATGGATTGGCTTGGTAGTAGTGGTGTTTGAATGAAATTTTCCTCTGTTGAATAGCCGCCGCCGCTCTCTTTCATTTGCTCTCCTTTTTTCTGCTATTTCTCTCTCTCTCGCATACACACATACACACATACGTCTCGAAAGGATACGGAGGACACGAAGAGCACACAGACACAGGCAGACAGAGTGCTCGAGCGACGACGAAACCACACACGCAAGCGCGGAACGAACGAATGCGAACGCCAGCAATCCTTGCACAATCCTTCGGCTCTTCGGGAGCTGCTGCTGGCCTGGCCTGGCCTGGCATGGCATGGCATGGCCTGGCCACCTACACCGTGGCATGTCTTTCCCGCGCACACCACCCCTGCTACACCCTCAAAAGAAACCTAATAAAGGGGGTAGTAAGGCACCA
>NC_064877.1:42007500-42012500 GCF_943734665.1 Anopheles aquasalis
TGCGCACTCCGTATGACCTTCGGATAATAAATCTTTCCGCTCTTCCTCGTACCAAACCCTATCCCACCATAGCCCCCTTCCCCTCTAATTGGCCCATCATCAATCAGGCCTGGTGTGCCACCAGGCGGTTGCTATGTTGCTGCAGAGGAAATTATGTATTAACCATTAATGATCGTTATGCGTGTCCGGGTGGCGTGTCGGCGTGTCCCGGTCCCGGGGTGAGTGCTGCTGCGACGCTCCTTGGTAAATTAAAACCAAAACAAAAAAAGCGGAGAAAAGCAAAAAAGCAGATTCCCTTCTATTCACCCTCTCGATACACCGCACCCTTCCCGCCGGACGCTCGCTGTCCTCCGCACTAATTAGTCTCTGATTATCGGTCATAAATATTCGATGCTCGAGCGTCGGTACCGGGTCGATGGTCGGCGTTATGCGCGCCCAAACACCCTCCCGGATACCCGTTGTCAAGCTTTGTGGCTCTCTCTCCCGCTTCTTCTCTGGGTCTGGTCGTAGAGAGTCCATTGGGTCATTTAATAAACCGATAAACGGATTGTCATCTTGGCTCGACGCTGGGAAATGGGCATCCTGGCTGAATGCAAGGGATGCACCAGGATCTTCACTTCCTAGAGTATTCTCGGTGCTGGGACCTTACGCTCTCAATGCTCTCGACCTCTTTCGCTATCCCTGTTTTGTTCTATCCCCAGAATTCACATATGCCGGTTGGTTGTGGTGCTGCTGTCGTCTGCTACGATTTCAGGTCATAAAAAGGACACGGGTGGAAGGGGAATCGTAATGATTATTGACCTGAACGGTTTTACCCCACTCCCATTGGTCACCTTCTCGCTTCCCTTCACATAGCGTGTCCGTTCCATAGATGATGGTGTCTATGTGACGGTTACGGACTAGCGTATGCCTTCGCTACGCGCCGACACTGCGCGATGTGCGAGAGCAAAGATCGACCACAGAAGAAAGAGAGTGAGAGAGAAAGAGAGCGACCGAGTGGGGTCGCCGAATATCGATTAACGTCTAGATTGTACCAAATTAAGCCAACGATTACACTCCCACTAGCAGCACAAGTTATGTTCTCTCGACCATTCGTCCAGCAATCGCAGGGGAATTATCAAACGCGGAAAAGCGTGCGATTGCTGCATGCCGAGGCCAGGCTAGGGATGGCCCCGTGGGGAGTGGGGGATTCCAGTGGACCCCTTTGCATCGCCACCACCACCACCATCGCCATCCCCATTTGCATTCAGGAGCAGAGCATTCGAATGAGATGCCGTGAGGCTGAGCAAGAGTCTGCACGTCAGCTTGTGTATGTGTTTGTTTGTGTTTGAGAGGGAAAGGGGTTGGAGTGGCGATGATGACAGGTGTGTATGTGTGAGGGATGGTTGTACTACGCTCAATTGGAATACTATCAGCGGCGACGTTGCGGCATTGCAACCGGATGCAGCAGCAGCAGCAGCGCTGGTGTACGGTGAGCTCGAGCACGTAGTACGGGACTACGTCCTGGGGACATTGAGGCCAGGCCAGCGTACTACACACAGACACACCCACCATGATGCACACGAGAGGAGCAGATGGAGTGCGACCGGGAGAGAGTATGCTCCGGCCTACGGCACTGGACGTACGCGCCTACGTCCAAGTGAGAGCGGCACGACATACAACAAGTATGCAAAACCACTCACAAACACAGATACACGCAGGCGCTACGAGAGGACGGTGCGCTTCGACGGAAAAATGGGGAAAAAATCTCCTTCACCGGAACATTCCGATGCATGACGTCGATGGGAGCTGTTGCAATTCGGTGGCACGACTACACGCATAATCGTTGCATATCTGCACATCATTCGGATGTGAAAATCACACAATGAACGTACGAAACAACGGCCAGGCAGGAGGGAATGGTGGTGTGATAATGGGGTTGTTGATTACCGACTCCCCCCATCCCATTTCCCTCTCTGAAGTGACCCTAATCAGCCTTGACGCAGGAACAGATTACGAATGGCACGTTTTAGCTTTCTTTTTTGCCATTTTATTTTTAAAGAATGCAATCGCCTCACAGCACGATTCCAATAGTCTTCGGGAGGAATTTTACGAAACTCTTCACCCTTGCGGCCTTCTGGAACCCGGCACGTCAAATAGGGGGCCGAGATCGATCGTTGAATTTAATACGGTGATTTGCACGACGGAGATTCAACATTTCTCACATTCCTGTGCGTCTTTGGCACCGTGATGTGGTTCCATCCTTTCCACTACGAACACACCAGGTGGTTTTTGAAACCCCTTTTTGGGGTGGGAAGCGGACAGCATACAGGATTCATTTGAGGGAGTTTTAGCTTCATTTCAGTGATTAAAGCCCGATTGGTGCGCATTCGTGGGAAGAGGAAACTCATTTCCGAAGCCACATCCCACACGCTAAAAACTACCGCTTCCCATTAGCTGCTGGTTCGTCTAGTTGATTGAGTCTCGGAAATGGAGTTTTCTCTCCATCCAACCGTTACGATTTCCAAACCAAACTCTGGCTACCCCCTGCCCTCGCGCTTCCCAAAACCCCCGTGAAGTTCTTGCGAGTCCACTGCTCTGCTCGAGTGGTTCGTTCAGGGAAAGGGAAGGGATGAGAACTAACTGTTTTCATAAAGCCACTGTACGGCATTCTAACCGCGTCCTATCACAACAGGCCGTACAACGTTTAGCAACATAATTTTACTTCCTACGAAGGAACGATATCGGTGCGTTCCCGAAGGGCTTTCAATTTGCCGTTCGCTCACGCAGCTCTCGAATCAAGATATTCGTGGCAGTAACCATAGCACGCTGTTCAGTTTATTGTAGATTGTAGCTGACCGGTCTTGTGAGTTTATTTTCGAGGTGCTCGAGGTACTCCTTCAACGAGGAACTGTTTCGTTTATCTAAAGATCACTTCACCATTCCGAAGTACAAGGAAGATACTGACGATTCCTTTTTATATTTCAGTAAGTGAGTGTACAAATCAAGACACAATTTTGTTCGTGAAATGTACGGCGATCGACATGTGCTGTCCAGTTTTCTACCTAAGTTTCTTAGCACGAGAGATATCGAATAGTGTTTTAAAAATTGAATGAAGAAACATTTTTTCCCATCCTTGGATTATTAAACGGATTATTGAACGATTTAAATCGTTATTACAGAAACTGTGTAATTTTACCGGTTACCTGGCGCCTCCATTGGGTTCAGCGACGGTTCTAAATCATTTTGTTTTCCCGGCGCGGCGACCCGTTTTAGAATTGTATTTACCTCTCTGGCCACGAACACATACACAGGTTGGGCCTTGGTGGCAAAAAAAACAAGTTTCATAAAACCATGCACCTCCAAATTATGTGGTGAAATGGCCTACTGATTGGCCGTTATTTTCTTTCGTGGCCCGTACGATAATATGAGTTTGGCACCCCCTGACCTAAGTTTTGGTACATCATATCAAAACTGAATACATGAGCCAACAGAATCTACTTTAGGACAGGCCTCGCCTCAGAACAGGATGTTTGTTTCCAGAGAATACCACCAAGCTCTTACTGTTGTAGCATGCGACAAACTCGCACGATAACCCAGTTCGTAAAGTCTTTTTAATTGTTGGGCTCTTCTGTGGCAGGTCAAAATTGCTCATCAACGATTTTAACACCTGATAAGGAAAAGTAAGCAAGTTGCACGTTTTCTTTTTATTGCGATTCCTTGTTATGTTACTCATCTCACTTTTGGTTATAGAGAAATAGCAAACGAACAACGAAAAACTGTCCTCTTGCCGAGAGAAGATCGATTGTGTTGTTCAGCCTTATTGATGAACATTTTATATTGTTTTTTTTTTTCGTTAAAGTCTCACTCCTCAGAATTGTCTTCAGAGCACGATATGTAGGACATTTGATGTGTATTATTCTTAACCACATAATATTTACCACGTAGCACGGGAGCCTTTAGTTGGAGATAGTCAGCCATTAACAACGACTGGCCAAAAGGAAGAAAAAAAATATATTCCTTTTTTAATTTTTTTTTCCAAGCACTTTGCACTCCCTTCCAAATACCAGCTCAAACGCAGCTAAGAAGAGTGCACGAGAGATGAAGAAGGGGGAGTAGAACACAATTAAAATGCACACCCACGCACCACGTGGGTGGAATGTAGCAGTGGAATCGGTCCCAAAAGGGCTAACAGAACAACATACGCTCGATTCATTGATTTTGATACACTCCCACACATACCGGCACATACGCAAGCATTTCAAACAGTACACCATTATCAATTCCATATATCAGTGTTTCGAGTGAGAGATGATGTTGGATGCGCAGACCTTTAACCCTTCCCACCCCCGGGGGAGGGCTTCAACCCAATCAGTGTGTCTCGCTGTATCGATAATGAATTGAGTTAAAAAGCGTAGCGAGGCGAGGGCGCACCCAAGACATCGCCACACCGACGAAATGGCTTGCGAAGAGTCAGCAACGGAGTGTGTCTTAAGTTTCTCCTTTAAAGCTCCGCACAACCACCACCTTCTCCTTCTTCGGCACTCCATCCCACTGCTCGTCGTCGTCGCGTTTTAATTGCTTTGCCATCTCGAATGCCCACTCTATCGCCACCCAATTGATGCTGTGCTCTGGGAGGAAACCATTCGAGTGCCTTTTGCTCGATGCGAGCTTTGCCCATTTTCCGACCGTCGAAGGGAGTCGATCGCTCTGGTGCTCTGGTTTCTCCGGTTGGCGCTAAAGCGCTCCATTATCGAACGATTATTATGGAGGAACAAGTTTTTTTCTCTTCCACTGTCCGCTTCTACGGACATGACCGGAATATGTGCCCGGTTGAGGAATGTCGAAAAAGCCCCGCCCGGAATCGACGCCCGGAGTTCACCGAGAGCCCGGCAGGCATCAGCGAATCTTCACACGACGGTACGATGCCTGTGATGCCGCTTCGCCAGTGCCATCTCCGGGGGCAGCTTCGATCGAGAGCATGCGTAGCATCTTTAAAATGATGGAGAATTTATGATAAT
>NC_064877.1:42017500-42020000 GCF_943734665.1 Anopheles aquasalis
CACACACACTCACACACCCACAAGGGCAAGGAAGTGTTTTGTTCGAAACTGGCGAACCGGATGGTGGACTCTCTGTTTTGTCGGAATGGTGGAGCCCGAAACACAAAACACTTTCAACGATATTAGCCCGGGTAGCCGCGGGTCACATAAAATCTGTCACGATTTACACACCGCCTTACGGTAGGGAAACGGTGTAGTCCACTGGTTTCCTGATTCCTGGTTTTCTCTGCTTTTCTTTTCTTTTTCTACAAAACTATGCAACCGATCAGCAGCAGCGCATGAAAGCGCTCCCAACGACGGTGACCGAATGCGCGAAGGCGCCGTCGGGAATTCATGGAAAACTCCACGGTTGAACCGCTCCACGATGACGACGACGACGGCGATGATGATGATGATGGTGATGAGCGGCGCTCATCCAACAAACCAACGCTTACTCCAAAAGGACTCCAAATTTCTCTCGCTCACATCCATCGGTGGTGAGCTTGCTCATTGCCCTCCATCATTAATCCCGTGGCCATTGCTGGCGCTGGCGTTGATGCGAGAGCCCGTGGCCTGTACGGTGTACGGTTATCCCGTTTTTAACGAGCCCCACTTATCACACGGGGGGGACACTTTCATTCTCTTCATCCAGTTGCTCTCTCTCTCTCTCTCTCTCTCTCTCTCTCTCTCGCTGTGTTCTGTTCTCTCGCTCTCCATCTGTCTGTTCCCTTGGGAACTCTCTCAAAGCCTACTCTCGCTTTTCCCGTAGCCACTTGCATGTTCGCTCGTTCGATGGCGGAAACATGAAACATGGAAATTCCTTATGCTCTGCGGCCACCACAGGGGCACTCTTTCTCTCTCTCTCTCTCTCTCTCTCTCTCTCTCTCTCTCTCTCTCTCTCTCTCTCTCTATCTCTCTCGCTTACGCTATCGCTTGGCCTGTTTCTTTCCAGGTTTTTTTTTGTGTTTGCGCTTCTTTACTCCATTGTTTCTTTTATAGTTCCCAATCCCTCTCGTCGTTCTCGTCAGCGCGCTTCCGCTCTGACCCGGTTTGACTGTTGGAGTTGAAGTTCCCGCTTTTGCCGGAATGCGAATGGAATGTGCAGCAATCTTCGCCGAGTGACACGCGAACCACGATGGTCGCACTGCCATGCCATTTTCCTCCTGAAAGGCTACAATCCTGGCAGGATAGTTGGCTGTTCTTCTACTACGTGATGCGTGGCCCATTTCGTAGAAGGATTTGCTTATCTTAGCGGACGGCACTCTGAGGCCGAAATCAAATCACTAATGCTTTTCATAATGTTCCTATATACGACAAGGAAAGATGCTTCGCTGAAAATCTGAATATCCTCAATCACAGACAGATAATTCGTGGCAGAAAATGTGAAATGGACGTTAAGCCTGCGGGTGGAGGTGGCAGCGGAGTGGTGGAAGTGAAGCGACCTGACCATTGTAATCACTCACGGCAGGAGATCCGACTTGAAAGGTGGGAGGATAAGTTGGTGTATTTTTTAAAAATGTTTCTCCCTCGTAAATCCTTCGTCTCTGCTGTCACTGAAGACGCGATACGCCGTCCTATTGGCAATTCCTTGTGCTTATGTTTGTGTGCGTGTATGTGTCCGTCCGTCACTGGGATTTAGGTGCCGCGCTTGATGGACCCCAAAAGTGGCGACATTAAGAAGATGGCCTCCATCAAATCAAACAGTGTGCAGCCGGCCGGATGGATATGGGCACCGACCGAACTCTGAAAACCGAACCAAAATATCTAATAAATCCCAACCCAGCGGTGCTCCCTACCAGCGCTCATCTCAAGCGCAGCTTGGAGGATTAACCTACCCCACGCACGCCCACACGGATGTGCGTGGAGTGGTGGAGTGGTTCGAAGTTTTTGAGAGTTTTCCACCATGTTCCAATGGGAAGGGAAGTAGCGCAGTACGAAGGGTGTTGTGAGGCAGATATTTCAGATATGAAGCAGCACACAATGGTGCGGATTGGGGTGGTAGAACGCAAACAGAAAGAGATTCGCAAAAGTTTGGTCAAAGGCTGGGTCGGGTCGGGCCGGGTCCGGCTGAGCGGTCTGTGGCGTACATTCTTCTGAAAATCATGCTACGCTAGAAGCGGTTCCTGTTGCGTCTCGTTTACTATGATGGGTTTCTGGCTTTTTTGAGGTTGCTGTTCTCTGCTCTACTCTCTGCTTGGTTTTAATACAAATAACGTGGTGGAGTCGCGGTCGTTGAGTGTGCAATATGATTTTGATTGAAAACATTCAACGTTTTTAAAGACCAGAGAGAGTACTGCGTGAGCCAGATGACAGATTGAACAATTCTTTTTAACTGATCCAAGGGATCTAAATTAGGACTTAAATGTTTGAGCAAACAACAGCAAACAAACTATTTCATTGGAGAAGATATGAATCAAACAAAATAAATCAAAATGAAAAATAAATACGCGATATGCCGTCCTATTGGCAATTCCTTGTGCTTATGTCTGTGTGCGTGTATGTGTTAACGAACTCAAACCAC
>NC_064877.1:42025000-42040000 GCF_943734665.1 Anopheles aquasalis
GAGTGTGTTAGTGAGAGAGAGCGAGAAAAAGAAAGGCCACAGTAGCGTAGCGTGAAAGGATGCGCCAAGAAAGTAAGGATCACAAATTAACAACCTTTCCTTTCGCGTGTTGGTCAACCTTAACATCACCGGGACCGGCAGCATCCACGAGGGACAGATTATATTAGTGGCAGCCACCCAGCCAGCCAGCTTGCTTGCTTGCTGGCCAGGGAGGCGGTACTGGTAGCGGTGTAGTAATTGGGGTGAAATTGATACGGTTTCACCTTCCCGTTTCACGAGCACCAGGCACCCCCTGTCGTACCGGCCCTTGCCTCACTCCGTTAAAGCTGCCCGTTCCCAGTGGAAATCACATTCATCATTATCGTCATCCGCCGCACCAGCACCAGCATCCGTTGGAGAGATCAGACTCTCCTGCGCAGCGAGCGTAAAACTGTTTGTCCTTTCGCGCGACAAAGAAACTCACACCCGGTGACTAGGTATGGCCACGACGATTTGGTCCCTCCCCCTGGCCCCGCTTGCTTCCATCCCAAACAGACCAACTTCTGATTTCACCTGTCTGGCGGACCACGAGTGGGATGACTGCTTTCACCGCGCCACGCAGTAGTAGAACTAATTAAAACTCTTAACTACAAATGTTACCGGGCGCGTGCGCTCGCGCACATCAATCTTTCCCTCCCATAGAGCGTGTGCGGTGTCTGTGCTTCGGTGGATGATGTAAAGTTTTATCTCTTTAGATCTAAATTTGCTGGAGCGACAGCCAGCGATTGGGAAACTTTTGCGAGATGCCAGCTCTTCAGCATCAGCTCCTGCCCTGACTGCCTGCGTTGGTGGTTTTCTAGTTCCCTGGTTTACCTTCGCAGACGTACGATTTATGCGGTGTGAACGCAGAAAGTTTGCTGCTCATAAACAAGGGCGCGGTAGATGTTGAGCAGAGTATTGAAACAACAGCTACATTCGAGTATTATGTTACTGACATTGAGCTACGTGAAACTGTTAACTGGGTAGTAAGTATCAACTTTGAATGCCAATAAGCAGCGTTCTTGTCTAAGCTTTCCATTTTATAACTTGTATGGTTTGGAACAGAATACTGGGAGGTGCTCCTAGTGATTTTAATTTAATCGCTCACTCTATCTCATTGACTGCCACAACTGTCATCTTGAGTTATCTTTCTTGATTGCTTTTTAATATTGAAATATTTCTGAATATTTCATTAATTAAGGCCACACTAGCACACATCGCCAACGCCGATATCTTGACTTGCACAGCACCGCAGAGAGCTGGTGGCCAGGCGGTCCGAAGCAGCCTGATAAGTTTACCGCCTTTTGACTAGCGTTGAGGTCAAGTGAACGAGTGAAGATCTGAGTGCACGAAGGACATTATTTAATAGAAAAACAACTTCAACTCCCGTGCTCATGTTTCCAAACAAAACACTTCCACAAAGGTTCATCCTCCATCCTACGGACGGAATTGATCTTAATCTACGCTGCCGCTCACCGACACATCCAACTGTACCCTCACCGGTGTGTTGCGCATCATCCCTGCTTGATTCTTTGACCCCCGGACCCCGGGAAAAGTCTCCTGGTAAATCCGTTCCTGGTAACAATAGCAAAACCCCTTGCTGCACCAAGGCGCAGCGAGGGAACCGAGCAATCGGGGTAGCGCAATGGAAGGAAGGGATTGTACGGTGCACACGATCACGGCACTGCAGATCGCTCTATTTGTTTGATGAAAAAGAACCGGGCTCGGGATCCATATCGTCGGGGCACTATCGAGCGATACGGTGCGCGCGATACGCTTTTCGGTTCGCATTCGCATCGAGGTGTAGTGAAGCGAATGTAATCCTGAAATAATTAGTCTTGATTGGAAGAATTATCCCCGCTCTCTCAGCGGTCACCGAGAGGCAAAGGTCGCAGAATGCAAGCTGAATCCGACGGGCTGGACCACCACCGCCCGTCGCTACTGCTGCTGATGCGCACACCACGCTGGGATGAAAAACTTGAAACTTTCAAACTTTACCTTCAGGAGTGGGTCCCTATTCTCGTTCTCCGTGTGTTGTTTTCGCCGCTTGACTGTTGCGTTTGAAACTAAACTGTCTTATAGACATTTTTTTTCATTACGGTACAAATTCACTCGAAACACTCTTTGAATGGCAAAGGGTGAAACGCAACGGGTGACGGCCGACAGTCTAGACCGCCAATGATGCACATATGCTTTGCTACCACCACCACCACCAACCACGGTCGACCGTCAACCCTTGGCGGTGCTGTTGGACAACATTTGCGCATCAATTAATTAGGATTATAGCTCAGCAGGGAGGCAGAGTGGAAACAGAGTGGCAGGCGCTACTCCCTCCCGACCTGCTGCTGGCGCAATCTCGGATTTAAGCGGCCCATAGACGATCAACTTTATTTGTCAACTCTTGCATGCAAGTCGATTGACACCAATATATTTATCGTGTGTGGGCTATTTGAAGCTTGTGTCAAAAAAGTTGAAGATTTTCAGCCAGCTGAAAATATATTGATGAGGCTGAATAATGGCGTCGCCTGTGGGTCACATTAACGAACACGATGCGACTGTGGCCCTGATTGATAAAACATTAAGGACTAGGCCAATTTATGCCCACATATGAGCAATAAAAATAAAATGACAGTTCGACGCAATTCTTGCATCCGAAACATTGACAAATAAAGTTGATCGTCTATGGGCCGCTTTAGAAAAAGGTTGATGTTTCGAGGGGGGAAAAAACATAATAACCAAACACACGTGAGGTGTGGCGTAAGGTAGGGCGCACGTCTGCTCCTCGACCGCTGCAAACGTTGCAAACTGTCCATCATATCGGATCGTATGGGACTCGTAGGGTGGCAGGACTCGCTCTCGCTCTCTCCTTGTATGTGCCACCTGTACTCTACGCTCCATGTGCTGGTAGCGTGTGCGATTAGGGAAAATAATATTCATCAATTGAGTATCACGGGGCAGGAGTGAGCCAAGGGTGGACTGACACTGCACACCGTATGGTGGATGGTACCAGTGGGTCTTCATCCGGCAGCCGCACTCCAGGATGTGGCTTATGCAACACGTGTCGGCCGGGGCGAACTATATGCTGCTTCACGGTTGCACGTGCGTTCTACGGGTAATTGATATCAGCGCAGCACCGCTCAGGTGACCCACGGTGCGTGGAACTCGCTGCTTGATGCTTTATTCCGCAATCCGCCGATGCTTATCAAGTGATGAGTGCAAACTGCCATTGAAAGCACGGAATCACGGTACGGTTTGTTTGTCAGTATTAAGCGAGAGCACACACGAGCGTCCTTATTGTTATCCCGATAAACAAGTTGCACGCATGGTATGGCGGTGACTGTGTTGGAGCAAATGTGCTCGCTCTGCCTCTCAGCAACAGGTGAACTGTTTCCCATTCTCTCTGTTGATAGCCAGGGATCGATATCCTGATCGAAATCGCATCTCGTCTTGCTCCCTTGCTCCGGCCAACTCCCGGTTGCCATTGTTGTTGTTTTTCCGTTTTGCTTCTTATCGATTTGATGGGGGGAAAATTTAAAACGAACTAAAGAGACGGTCCGATCCGGAGGGATCGATTAAGGTTCTTTTGTCGCGAATCTCTCTTCGGTGGCCGACCGGGCGACAGACAAGCCGAGCGGCTGGCCAGCCGCCGGCAAGGATTGCGTACGCTACGCTGCAATCGGCCCAGCTGAGTGGATTCACACCGGCAGGCAAGCACGTCGTTTACGTTTACGACGTTTGATCGCTTGCTTTTGAACGCATTTGTCGAGTCATATTGTTGTCGCTTTGTCCTTTGATCGTGTATTTAATCTGACGGTGTAAATAATTTGGTTAATCAGATCCAACGTTCAGATTGAATATTTTTTATTGGTCAAGACTATCTGGATGTAAATTAACAATAGACATTTCAATAGACACCTTTTCTTGGCATTAGAACTTATTTCTGTGGCGTTGTATAAAAGCAAAACAATTTGTTTGTAATAGAGAGAGAAATGTATTTGAAGTTATATTATCAAGAATTCCTTTTCCTTGGTTAGGATCTTGAAATATGCTGGCTTTTAGTTTATTGTCAGCTCATTGTCGATCCAAGCTGCTTTAGGCAACCTTAAACTGTAACGTAAATGTTTCTAGTATGATCCCATTTATTATCTGATATGTGCTAATCTATATAGCTACGTTTTCCAATTTAATCACTTATACTACGAGCACTGTTAACTCCATGGTTATACTTCTTGGTGAGTAACGGTACAACACTCTATCTCCATCCTTTCACTGTCCCCAATCAACAGTTACCCAAGGGTTCGATGAAGCTTTGGAATCGGGAATTTCAATCAGATATTTGTGGCAAAACAGGATGCACCTTCCCATTAAAATCTTCCCAGGTAACACGCAATGCTAAAATATTTTAAAATCCATCCGACATTGCAACATAACTTTCCCGGTGGAAATGGTTTTTGAAGTGGTTCGTTATTAACTTTCAAGCAACTATACATGGAATGTCCTTACGCTCCATCCATCCCTCCCCAACACACTTCCTTTAGACACACACACACGTATTGCCATGCTCGGGGCCTGCAATTTTATACCTCTTCCTCTGTACTGCACGAAGCAAACTGCTGCTCATAAAGAATGGTAGCATACTGGCTAAGGAATTTACAGTGCCTGTGTCCTGACCCTGGACATGAGTTTCCAAATTGGTACGAAATATGTGCCCGCCGTCCTGGGACCACCGCCGACACCAGCAGCATCAACTGTTGCAATCTCGGTTGCTTTTCGTTTGGCAGGGCTTCCGTTCTGTGCTGCTGCTGCTGCTGCTGGCTGATTTGCTGCGTTTGAACTTGAACTAAAGAATCTGGGTATTAAAACACAATCAACCATGAACGTTTGTCTGCGAGACCGTCCGTCCGTCCATTTGTATCGTCCAGTCCGACCACTTGGCAAACTCAAACCGAACCCGCTTACAGCTCATAATTGCATTCCAGTATCTTCACTCAGCACAGCAACAGCAGCAAGTCCACGCCGGAGTGGAGAAAGATGGGATTCTGAAGCCACACACGCTCCTCACATCCAAGCGCGTTACAGTGGGAACCAACATTCCGGTATTTCCTCCTCGGAGTGGCCCCGGAGTGGTGCTGTGGCTTGGTTTTTTTTTGGTGTTTCTTCATCACACCACTGGCCGCCGTACCGTCGTTGTTGCGGTGGAAGAATTTCACAATTGGAAAGTATGTTTTTCGTTCCGGTTCCGTTTTTACCGCTGACAGTGGGTAGGAGAGGAGGGCATAGCGATGCCACGGTGGCCGTGTTGTCGCCGATGCCACAAAGATGAAAGTTACACATGCCAGCGTGTGTGGTTAGACAGGTGTCTGGTACGGAAGGACAATGAAAGCACATGTCGGTTCCAAGGTTCCATTTGGAGCTTGCTTCGGTGTCGCATCCACGGCTGCGGTTATCACCAGTAACATCAGGCACCCACGAGACACCTTTCCTGACCAGACGACCACATCATGCTCCTCGCTGATGCCCGAACCAGCACCGCACCAGAGGCCAGAGCACTGAGAAGACGACGGCCATCATCCACGGCCAGCAGCGCCACATCTCACGGATCTGCTGCTGTTGATGCTGATGCTGTTAGTATTCGGTGTAGCTGTCATGCGCGGCAGCATCTCGCCAGGCGAGGCGAGTTTTCGGCACTTCATCTCGTGCTCTCGTGGTCGGACGGGGCGGAGCTTAACGCACGCTGTTCCAGGATATGCGTGCATTATTCGGAGAAAGGACACGCAGCGTTTACGCCCCCTTTTTGCACCAGCGCATCCTTACCTCCTACCACTCACCTCCAGCGGAGTTGGCGGACTACCTGGGACCGTTGAATGCTGCTGCTGTTGCTGCTGCTGCTGACGACATTTTGTAGTCAGACCAGAGAAGAAGTCCCTTCTGATGCGCTCTCAAGGACATAAAAATCGAAATTTCTTCTCGTCCGTTGTCGATGCGCTGGCAGAGAGAGAGAGAGAGATGAAACGGAGAAGAGCGCCAGCCATACGATATCGGTTGAACCTTGCCTCGCCTCGAGCCAATCGTAAATAACAAACCAATTAGCCTTATCACAATCCGGCTGAGCGTTGGATCACAACCAAAGAAGGTTAATTTGGGAATAGAATGTGCGGCTGTTGCTGTTTCTTAAAGTTCTGGGTGATGCTACCGCTGCCGCTCATTTCCCGTTGCCTCACAAAGCACTGGTTGTCTGGAAATATGGCCACACCTTCCGGATTGCTCAAGCAGGACGTGTGTGCCTGTTGGGAAAGGAGGAATTCGTTCTGGAAATGACCACAAGAAACCGTAAAAGAAACACACCACATAAACCACGACCTGGCGCCGATATGTCACTTACCCCATCTTCGGAGACAACGGTTGCGTAGGCGGCAGAAGGTGTTTGAATCGTTTGTTCATCGAACCTGAACCAAAAAAAGCATCCTTCTAGGTTGTGTCGCTGCTTCAGGATGAGGACACTGCTGGCACTGTTTACGTCGGTGAGAATAGCACCAGTACGGTGTTTTGATTGTACTGCACGCAGAACGCTCCGGAAAGCAGCGGCTTCTCGCTGCTGGTGCTTCGTCCTATGATCCTCATCCCACTGATACCACGACCGCGATGTGCCGATTGCTTCGCAGTCACTGTCATCATCGTCGTCGTCGTCGTCTGCGCGAGAGAAACCGAATGGCATTGAGCGAAGGATATGGCGATGGGTGGAGGAGGTGGGTTGCGTGTTGTGGTTGTAGCTGGATTGGCTCGGATTGGTTTGCGGATCGGAGGGAAAGGGAGGGACGGAGTGGTGGTACACACGCGGCAAACCGACCGAGCTGACCGAGAAAGGACGACGATCCCGACGAACAGCAGCAGCAGCAGCAGCAGCGGACTGAGCGAGACCGAGTGCTATCCCGGAAGTTGCTAGAGGGGGAACAAGCGCACAGAGCACCAGCCAGCCGCCATGGCGAGATGGCTGAGAGTGGCTGGATGATGTGACTGGTTGGCAGAGGGGTTCGGAGCTGCTAGGCGGGGCGCGGCGAACGGGCGTGCGGGCGGACGGGCTGGCGGCTAGGCTAAGGCTTGGCTAGGGCATCAACATCCGGGACACGTCGGTGCACCAGGGGATAGATTTCGGTATCGAATTCAGTTCACTCTACACCGTCGCGTTGTCCTGGCCCCGTTGCTAAGGCTCGTTCGCAACTTTGACTCGCACACTCGCCACCGCCATCGTGCACAGTGTCCGTCGATACGATCCGCGTTCGGAGTGCTCCTTCAGGCTTCTCCAGGTGTTCTCTAGCCTGGGTGGCATCTCACGGGAAAAAGGTTACGGTGTGCAGATGCACGGTGCACCGTTCGATGCGCTGATTAAGTGGACGAAAGGACGCTACTTCGTTAGCAGCTATACGGCCGTGTTTGTTGGGTTTCTTGTGTTGGTTTTGTGTCTCTGTGTGCGTCGTGACTTCCATCGCGAACCATTTTGTATAAGATCATTCTTCTCGCGTCTATTGGATTCGTCAGAAAGGACGTATTGATGTGCCTGTATTGATAACCTTTGTCGGTAGTGAGTCCAGTGTTTCGTGGAGTATTGCGGCATTTAAATGATTGAGCATTCGATCACCCAGCAGCTTCACTTTCACTCTCAGTGATACACCCGGCAAGGATTGGCGGACTGACAGTAGGAAGGAAGAAAGGAAGGAACGCGATAGAGTGCAACAGATAGATTAGCTTGATGTGGAGCGGTTTGCAGGTTGGGAAGGAGTGAGCAAGTGCACGAAACCGAACCACCTCAAGAGGATTGTACCAGCAACAGCTGCAGCATCACCCCCATCACCATCACATTCATTCACTATCTATCGATTTGCCCGATTGAAAGGTCCGAGAACAGTGGCTTGGGAGAGAGTGAGGTGTGATGCGAGTCTGGTGGTGAGTCTCGACGACGACCGTCACGGTTTTGGGGTCGTCGGGTTGCGGGCTGCTACCTTCGGCTGAGAACCGTTCGAACGTCCTCGCTGTGTGCCTCGAATGCAAAATCAGGCCAACTCGCTGGCTCTGGGCACTCTGGTCGAGTGATCTAACCTACATCCGACCGGCACTCCCAAACCATCTGACAACGACGACGACGACGAGGACGGCGACGCCTCCACCGGTTGCATCCCAGTGTCCGATCGGTCTCCTATGGTTACTACCGATCGGCTCGTATCTCACTTCAACAAGCGCGCTTCGTCCGCCCCGGGTACCGGTGTCAAGTGTTCCTGAGAAAATACGGTTCCGACCGTTGTCTGCTGCTGCAACCTTGGCATCTTAGGCCCGCACCCTCCAGTACCCACCACACCCTCTGGTACTCGGGCCCTGGCTGCCTGGTTTCATGCTAACTACCAGCCCCAGCAACAGTGTTGTCCTTGACATTACCTTACGCACAACGACAGTCTTAAGTTAAAGCTCACCACTGGGACCATTAGGGGACCCATACGGTTGAGGAGAGCACCTTTCCGGTGCGACTGTCTGGCACGTGTGCTTAAGAAGTCACCAGTGGTGGTGAGGTCATCCGGCGCACTTCATCGACGGCTCCAAAGTGCCCCAAACGCACTTGATCAGGAAGGAGAAAGGTGCACATCATCCGTATACTAATACTAAGGAAACGCGACGGGAAGCTGCCGGCAACGCTACTCCGCGCCATGATGTACAACAGGCGTTGCAACAACATGACCTACTGTGGAAAGTCCTACTCGCTGCATAATTCATGTAAAGTACCTTCACGGTCATCACTACCACATACTGCCTTCATTTCAGTTCCATTCCCGTTTCCTATTTTCGATTTACTACGGTTCGCCGATCAGTTTGACTGTGAAATAGTTGATTCACGTCGTTCGTATGAATTAGTTCGATTCTGCGGACATCAATCACTTTAATCATGACTTTAAAACCAGTTCTTTGTGATCTTTCGTAAACATAATCGTTACTTCATTTACGATGCACCCTTGACGTGTTTTTAAACCAAATATCTGTATACTTTGTTTTCAGTGATCATAGCGTTAGTAAACGTATATCGATTTTTAAAATACAATCATCGGAAAACGAGGTTATCTTTGCTTTAAATGTCTTTAAATGTTCTCCAAATTACAACCCACTGTTACAATGGACCAAGCAAAACATGCTTTTGTTCAGCGAAGCTTCGCCAGAGTTCGATCGATGCGTTGCTTGTTTCTTGGTTTATATTTTCTAAAACATTATAATTTCATACCCATCAATAGTTTTAGATACGTGTTCCTTTTACGAAATCAAGTGAACATGGAATATTTATTCAAAATAAAAAGAGAAAATTTTCCAATTTCTTGCCCAAATTGGCATAAGCAGCAAAGATAAACATTGTTGATTGATTGATGGGAGATCGTCTATAGCAAAGATATGCATTGTTGTTTTATCTTCGAAAATCCTTTTTAAAATTGATATATCCATCGCTTTATTGGATGTCTGCGATTTTTGTGGATTTTAAACACAAACACTTTTCACTAATAAAACCTCTTCACTTTTAGATTTTCCCTTAAATTAATATCATTCAAATGCCTTTTTTACTGTAATATGCGTTGCAAAGGATCTAACGGCTGTTTGTTGCAGTTCGTTCTGTGTATGTGGCGTTCTGTATCTCGTTTTTGTAAGTCAAAATCCTTTCCAATGCCCGTCGATAGTTGACTGCGATGATGTGGCGTTGACCTCTTGAACCTTCCTTTTTAATCTGAACCATCACATTTTTTTTTGGTGAAGTTATGGTTCGCCATAATAACTCGATGACATTTAGGAAAAATATGCTGAATCCACACACATCCTCGAACACATAAAACACCCAACCACCTCGCCCCTCCTGGGTGGGTTAATCCTGGATTGTGTGGCGTACGAGTTGTGCGCGGATGAAGGATAACATCCTTGGGCCCCCGCACAGCGGAAGTCCAGTAGGGAGCGGATAAGGCAACATTAATTGCCGATCCCACGAGTGCTCCAAATAACGACAGCTTTCGGTGTCGGCTCCACAGCTCCTCCAGAGTCACATTCAACACAGACACACGCACATCAAGGGCCACAGATTGCTCCTTCCACCATGTGGCACGTGCGCACCGTCACTCTTCCTCTCTCTCTCCACCTCCTCCTCGCTGCTCCTGCTACTCTGGGGAAGAAACACGGCAAGGTGGCGGCACAAGAAGAAGGAGGCAAGTGTTTGCAGCTTCCGCGCAGAACGCGTAACGCGCATTCTTGCCGCGTTTATGGTTATTGCAGTTTTAATTCGCGCTCTCGCTGTTTGGTTTCGGCGCCCTCTCCTTTGTGTTGTGTGTTTCCCTTTTTTCGAATTAGCGGAGCCATTTTTATGAGCCGATTCCATCGCCGCCAAACCCGGCCCAACTTGGGATGGGAGATCGTCTATGCTCCGGTGGTGATCCGCCCACAACACAACACCACATGGCTTTATGCACACGCGTCCATCCGTCCGTTCGTGTGTCCGTGTACGCCATTTGCCAGGAAATCCAATCAGCATTAAATTTATGTTTACCGCACTTCCGCATCTACGCTGGCGCTGCCACGCTCTGGCCCCTGCGATACTGCGCCATAACGCACCAACAAAACATCCCACATTATGATGTTTCGGTTTTCGGTTAAGTCGTGAAATAACAATATCCACCGCACACGCCTTATCTTCTCCCGCCCCAGCATCCGGCAGCCACTCGCAAGCGCGCTTCTCTGCTCCTTCCAAATCATCAAGCCTAATCGAAAAAGTGTTTTCTGCTGACGCCATGAGGCGCCGTTCCGTTCGTTGCTTCCTCTGCTGGGTCCCCGGTGGCTTAAGTGCATTAGTATTTTTATGTGTTTATAGCTAGCCAGTTTCGTGCGCAAACGGGGCGTCAAGAGTCAGCAGTCAGCTCCTTCTTCACGGTTTTATGGTCTCTCATAACTTCGGCCAGCGCCAGCCGGCACCCGGCATGTGGGGGAGGCTGCCCTGAGATGCCATTCCGACGCGTGGCTCAGAGTTTGGCTTATCCGGCGACACACCCAACGGATCAGTTTGATTGCAAAACTGCTGCCCCAGCCTTTTGGGGGGGGGGGGGGGACCATACTCTGCAGCTGCAGCAGCAGGATAACAGAAGGATAAAATGGAGACTTGGATCATAAAGGTTGATGATGGTGGCGTATCCGTGAAGTAGCTCCCACTAAAAGCAATCCTGTAGCAAACGATCCCCAGGATCCAGGATCCATGCCTATGCCTTCATCCAATTTCAAGTCGATTGCGGACTCGCAATCGCAGCGATCTAGCGTGCAACATTTTCAAGCCCAATTCCCTGCCCAAGGAAATCAAACGGCGCAAGCACATTTATTGGAACAAACGCAACAATAGACGCGCGAGAACCGTACGTGATGCAGAAGTGCAAGATTTCACTCTGCTCTGCTCTGCTGGCCTAAACTAGATTGATTTATCGTTTTATAGCACACGCCGGAAGCCACGGTCTGGGAAGTGAGGCCTTATCTATTCCTTATATTTATAGTTGCAAGGGCTCCATTCCTTTTTTGGTGAGTTTGCTGTGGTTGAATTTGAGCCAGCACGACACAGTCCGCGCGCAGCACGAGAACTAGAGCATATTGCACCGGAGAACATACGAAGCAAGCAAGCAGAAGGCCAGAGGAATGGTTTTCTTTCCTTTTTTTCTCTCTTTCTCGCTCTCTCTCTCTCTCTCTCTGGAGGAATTCTTGATAATTCCTCTTGGTCCGTGGTCGCAAAAGTACAAACCCTACGCATCAGGTCGAGGCAGGAGGATCGAATGCGTTCCCCGATTCTTGGGCTCCCGGATGGACGGTTCTCAGAATCAGGAGCAAATCGAGCCGTCGTGTTGCATCGTGTTGAAATTGGTGCAATAAAAAGCCTGGCTTGGCTGGCTGTTCGTTGTCAGCGAGTTGCGTCCTTGGTGTATCCGCCTTTTACCTCCTTCCATTGCACCCTTTTTTAGCGAACGAAACGATTTTCTTGTTTTTTTTTGGTTCGAAACGATTTCTCTTCGGTTTTTTGCCTCTCTAATCCTTTGTCCCTCTTCTCGATTGCGTATGCTTTTTGTGATGCTTGATGCTGCTGGATGCGGATGCTGCGCGCGCTGCCATGTTTAGATCCTGGCCACCCAGCAGCAGCGTTACAAATCAATGGATTCGCTGAGTACTGCGCCCGCCCGGTGGGATGTTTATTGTGTTTTACTGGAAATGTTTTCCAACTCCAACTGAATTGATTGCTCCTTCGTGTTACCGTGTTTGCATTGTGCAATTGGTCACTCCGGCCATATCGATATATGACCTGTGCATGATGGTTTGTTCGTTTGCTGGAATTTTATTGGTGCAACAATCCTTCGGCCCTTTTCTGCTGTCCTGTGTTTTTTTTTTGAGATTTTTTTTCTTTCAAGTTTTCATTTGCAGTATCGAGTGGATGTGAAACGTTGAGCCTCCATTTAGATCCTTTTTGCATTCCTTTTGCATCGCTTGTTTTAAGCTGGCGTGTAGTGACTTCAAACGCACATGTTAGTCGGATGAACTGTCTGACGTCACCAGCCATCCATCCAGCGAAAAGCTTAGTCAGCCATCGAGATGTGCATTAGGAAAATTAATATTTTTGATATTTCAAAAACCATTAGCTTAATGAGAAACATCCCTTTGATCCACATCATGGTTTTTATGTATAAGGACGGACGAGCCGTATGTTTGATGCATATCTTAGTTTTATTATATTCCCATATTTTTAACGATACGGATAGTGGCGGATCTGGATAAAATATTGATCATTTTTTCTCAAAGATGTTAGTAATTAACTGGGAGTAACAAATATAATTTAAATACAATTATAATTTAAGAAACAATTCCAGGTTTTGGTCTGGGACTAAATACGATTAAACATTGGTTGCTTACACGAATATGCTGCGGTAACAAACGCTAAAAAGAAGCATATTGTAAAATGTTTTTCATCATGTCTTTCGAATAAAACATTTTCTATTAACTTACCTCACATGGGCCATAATTAAACAAACAACGAATATTTCTAATTGAACAGAACAAATGTTGTGTTTTGACATTAAAATCGCGTGAATACGAATCATCGCTACTAACGATAGCCCTATTGCAAGCTGTAGGCTTTGCCATTTAGTAACAAATATGTATTTATCTTATTAAATATGTGGATATTTTATACTTTTGTTAAAGTTTCTCAACCTAACGTGGTCTTTCCTGTGTTTAGCCACACTGTAGAATGGTTGCTAGAATGGTTTTTAAAAATATGAAAACAGTCAACTAACTGTTGACAATTCATTTTTTTTTTTGTTCTTCTTTTTTCATGTTAAGCTCTTGGCACATTTCGCGTGAACCCTTCTCTGAAATATCCGAGAGTTTTATTTTGTAAATTTATTCACGTTTTTGCCTTCCACCTCGATTTCCTAACAGTTGAAACTTCTGCGAACATAAGGCGCATACCGCTGTGAATGAAAAATTCCAACCATCGGTACCATCGAATGGGCCGACTCCATCATATTTTATGTCCGCGTCAGCCGGTTCGTAATTTCGCGGGACTGATAAAATGTTATCGCTAGAAAAACCACGGAACGGATGATGCTTCCGTCCGTACGACGATGTATGGCGCTTGCAAGAATGTGTAATTTGGACTCCGCCAAACTTCCACCACGTTTTTCCCCAAAAACAATGACCGCCCCAACATCTTCGTCAGGCCCTCTGTCGTGTTGCGGTCGTTTGGAGCGTGGAATTAGAACAGTCACTCACAATTCGCTGAAGGATATCCATCTTTCCGGAAGCACTCCAGAAAGCGTCCCCTTTGCCTGTGGATCGCGAAACAATGGTCGCATGCTGGAATAGCAATAAAAAGTCTTCTTCTTTTTTCCACAATCGCAGGGGTGGGAGTGTGTGGCGTGGGAGAAGGGGAATGGGGGGGACACATTCGTGGGGAGTTTGCTTATGCTATCCGCGCAACATCTTATGCAGCTATTGAGTCATCCAGCCAAACCCCTAGTCTACCTAGAAGACCCCCCCTACCTAGTCATTTCCGCGGCTCTTCTTCGACTGTTTGACTTTTGAAGTTAAATTCTGCCATTCAGGATTCGACAACCAAACGCGCACCTATATCGACCGCCACGCTGGCAGGCAATCGCGTACCATGCGCGCCCTCGGTTCACGCGGTATGGCGGCCATGATGCTTTTTCCCTCGACGTTGTCCTGGTCGCATTCTAGTACCACTCCGCACCTTAGACGGTGCGTTGCGGACTATCATTGTGCTTCGCAAATGGTCCTTTGTACCAAATCTCCAATCTCTGGCATCTGGCCGGTTCGAGAAATCCCGGGGGCGGTCGCGACATCATCATCCGGAGTCCAGAAAGATGACTCAGGAGGGTACCAGCATCATCGCCTTCAGTCTTTCAGCCAGTCCCATTGTGTTGCGCTGCTGCTATTCAGCAAAAAATGGGATGAAATGAAAAGCAAAAAAAGCCCCGGAAAATTCTTTCAAGATATGAAATGAATCACCACCACCGCACGCATGACGCCCCACTCGCGCCTCCCCTCTCTTTCGGTGCCGTGGCTATCATTCTATTCAATGGCGGGCGCGCTTTATCGTCGTTCTATCAAATCCAAAAATATAAACCCGCACCCCCAATATCATGGAGTGGGTGAAGAGGGAGGGCGTGACGAGGGTAGGGCACCCTCCGGAAGGCAAAATTGCTTCCCTTCCGTAGTTCTGCTGGAAATTCAAATGTCCTCGCTCTGGGCGCCAAACAAGAAGAATATTCTGTCGAGGAAGGGGGGGGGGGCTGTGTGGTGGTGGTTTGTGCGATGGAAAATTCTGCACACTTTTTACGGCTTCATTGAGCAATTGACGGCCGTTGGTCGCTGCAAAGCGACCGAGCCAGCCAGCGGTCCCCTTTTTGAATTCGGTTTCGATGATAT
>NC_064877.1:42042500-42072500 GCF_943734665.1 Anopheles aquasalis
CCTACTTTTGCTTCCTTAATTGGTGGTGGCGGCGCCGGCGGCGACGAGCGTCGTTGTTTAACAATGGGGCCATATTTTTTATTCTATATCCCCACTCGGCATTGAAAAGCGAAAAACCGGATAAAATGATGGAGGATTCAGGTACAATCTCCTCTGGTACTCGCGTCGTCACCTCATGTTTGTTCCATACACGTCACGTCACGTGTGAAAACGGATACTGTACGCATTACTCGCTGCATCGCATTGAACGGTGGTTTTGCGCTCTGTGAAACCAGAGTGTTTTGCCAATGTTTTATCACGCATATGTTGTTTGACGGTTGGATTGGTCCTTTTTTATTTTCCTTTTCCCGTTTGTGGTGGGATATCATCTTCCAACACCACATCGATACGGGACAGAGTTATCATTTAATTAACTCCCGAACCACAGCTCTCGTGAGGTTGTGTTTTATGTAATAAACTCACCTGCTTGTTCTCACTCCATCCTCGTAGGCAATTGATTGTTTGTTGAGGTTCGATAAAGGATTTACAAAACCAACAAGGATCGGTTTGAACACATTTAACTCGGGGGACAGTATAGTGAGAAGCGAAGCAAATGATTTGTAAAGCAATAATCGAACTGTTGTCGTTCGATGCGAGGGGTTACAAGTGCAGTACTGAGTTTTTTTTTATTCAACTTAAGTCCGTTTTCAATTCACTATTAACGCCTTCAAATGTTTTAAAGTTTTAAAAACAAATCACAAAGATTATCACGATGTAGAAATCATGAATGTTGTCACTTGAGTTTTGTTTTTAATGATTTATCGAATGGATTGCTTCTATAAACGTTGCAAATAATAACCATGAACGCACAACAATTCAGAGTTAAAAAAGTAACAAATGAATGCTGAAACCGCGGTTCACACAATAGACTTTATTTTTTTTTGCAGAATTCAATTCTAAAAATAGATAATGACATTCTTATGCTATGCTGTTGCCACATCAAATTTTACATGAGACTGTAGTTACTATTTATGTATAGTATGCGGTTATGATGAAGGTTTGCACTAAGTTATGATGCTGATGAGAGAGTATGATAACAGATCAGTTGGCAACAAAAGATACAGGAATGTACCCCCAGTTCAGTCCAATTGTTGGTCAACGAATATGATTGTTAATATGTTATTTGCATGAAACAAACAGTGTAGCTATCGCGCTATGCTCCACAGAAAAACACGGACACATTAAAGGAAGCTATTGACATCTGAAGGACTGTAAAGTGTGTTGCTGAACATAAAATAGGGCAGAAGGGGATACGTCGCGATAGGTTCCCAAAATACCAAACGATCGGACTCCAGGCTTTTCGCGGATAGAAATGGCGAATGTTCGATTGTTGGTCACGGCGATTGCATCGGTTCCTTATACGCACCATACACCCACTTTTTCATTCCACTTAGTAGTTTCGCTTTGCACGTGATCCAACCAAGCGCTTCCCCTCCCTTATGCCGGATTCACTTCACCATTAGATATTCCTGCTAAGGATACTAACACTCTTTTCTGCTCCATCTTCTTTCCCGCTTTTTCTATCTATTGGGTTTATCCTTCCTTTTCTACTTCCATCACTTCTACTTCTACTCCTATCTCGTCTTGACACATTCACCATGAACCAACCAACCAACCAACCCCATCATCCAGGATGAAGCCTCCTATTTGCACGCACAGCATGCGTCCGCGGCACTGGGGCAGGGTGACGTTTATCATACACCCAACAATCTGGCCCATGCTGTTCGCGTACTGCCCGCCACGGTAAGCAATGGCCATCAGAGAGTGTGTTTGCGTTGTGTGTGTTGCGTTTTGTTCTTTTTTCCTTTTTTTTTGGGTTCTGTCATACCTTGTCCATCTCGCAGAGTAACTTGTAGCGTCCCTTCAGTACTTTGCATCCCTTTTGCTCATGCTACCTTCCCAATACTGCTTAGTATAACCTGTGCTCACGGCTAGCATTTCGTAGCGCCGAGAAAAGTCCTTCCGAGAGTACTAATCGAACGCATTTTTCCTTGCAGATGAACTGGCTGGTGGAGAACTACGAAACGGCCGACGGCGTAAGCTTGCCACGCTCGACACTCTACAATCACTACATGTGGCACTGCAACGAGAACAAACTGGACGCGGTCAATGCGGCCAGCTTCGGCAAATTGATACGGAACGTGTTCAGCGGTCTGCGCACGCGACGATTGGGTACGCGTGGCAACAGCAAGTACCACTACTATGGCATTCGTATCAAACCGACGTCACCGCTGGTGAACGCCATGGACTGCAAGCCACAACTCTCGGGCCAGCTGATCGGTGGACACCAGCAGCAACTGGGCAATGGGCACGGCTGTGGTGGAGGTAGCAATCACGGTGGCAACATGAATACCGGCAACAATGGTATGAATGTACACGGTGGTGGTGTTGTCGGTGGCAATGGGGCCGGCAATGGGCTGCAAAGCAATGGCTCAATGACCGGCGTTGGAGGCACTGGTGGTGGCCATGGTGGCGGTGGCAGCGGTGGTGGTTTAGCTCATCACCAGGGCGCTGCTGGCGGTCACGGTATGTCAATGGGCCACGGTGGACGTGGCCATAAGAAGAACAGTTTCAAGGCGGAAATGCCAGAATCCTGCGCACAGGTGAGTGCTCGTTGGTTTTGTTCTTGTGCATCCACTGGCACATAACTAATATAAACGCTTGTTCTTGTCCCATCACAGTATCTGGGCGATCCGAGCAGTGCCATACCCCAGTTTCCGATCATCGATATGATCCATCCGCTGGCTGACGACATTACGCTGGAGGACGTGGATACGTTGCGCTCGATCTATCGTGAGCACTGTGAAGCGTTTCTCGATGCCATCCTAAACCTCGACTTCAATATGATCGAGTCGCTGTGGCGCGAGTTTTGGCGCGCCGAAAACAACAACAACAATGGGGACGAATGCGAGGAGGAGAAGTATCTCAGCAAGCAGAAGCTGTACCTGCTGACCCAGTGCGAACCGGTGCAGGAGTTCGTGAAGGACGTCGATTTCAAGTTCTACCAGAATATGGTCGATGTGCTCATCCCGGACGTGCTGCGACCGATCCCGACCGGACTGACCCAAGCCATACGCAACTTTGCGAAGAATCTGGAGAGCTGGCTGACGTCGGCGATGAGCGGGTGCCCGGAACCGATCATGGCAATCAAGCTGTCGGCGGTGTCGGCCTTCGGTCAGACGCTGCGTCGCTACACGTCCCTCAATCATCTCGCGCAGGCCGCCAGGGCCGTGCTGCAGAACGGCCAGCAAATCGCGCAAATGCTCAGCGATCTGAATCGCGTCGACTTCCGCAACGTGCAGGAGCAGGCCTCCTGGATCTGCCAGTGTGATACGGCGATTGTGCAACGACTGGAGAACGACTTTAAGGCGGCCCTGCAGCAACAGAACACACTGGAGGAGTGGGCCGGCTGGTTGCAGAACGTCGTGGACGATGCGCTCCAGGATTACCGTGGCAAACCGAGCTTTGTCAATGCGGCCCGCCAGTTCCTGCTCAAGTGGAGCTTCTACAGCTCGATGGTGATCCGCGATCTGACGCTGCGGTCGGCCGGTAGCTTTGGTAGCTTCCATTTGATACGGTTGCTGTACGATGAGTATATGTTCTTCATCATTGAGCATAAAGTCGCCAAGGCCACCAATACCACACCGATCGCTGTCATGGGACAGGTGAGAGAACGGTTGCTGCGGCAAATTAATCGCGATCACCCATATACTAACAGTAGTTTTTTTTTCTTTCGCTTTGCACTTATAGCAGAAGGTAAGCCCTGTAAGGCCGGTACATGATGAGCTGGACAGCATGCTCTACAACAGCGAATATGGGATAGTGAACGTAAAGCTCGAACCGAGCGCCAAGCGAATGCGCAGTTAGTCGCCCAACGACTACGGGGCTACATACGACGACAGCAACGAAATCGGTGACGACGATGACAATTGTGACGCCGCTTTCTCGATGGCAGATTGAAGCATTCCTTGGATTCATGGTAGATGCGATGTAGGAAGAGAGATGCGGATGTTTACTGCGTCTCTCTGTTGTTTTTCTCTGATGCTAAGTAGCGACGGATCCCACTGCTGCCAGATGATCATACTATCGGCTGGCCCAGGAGCCTGCCTCGGAGTTAGCTTCAGACGTAACAGCCTCGGAGCAGTATTGTTGCAAAAGGTTTCTCACTTGTGGCCACCACTATTTTGGGACAAGGGGACGAGAGGGAAGGGGAAAAGAACGCCACTGTTTCTTTACAAGTCTAATCCTGGCACGTCCAAACATTAATAGTAGTTAAGGAATGGAATCGGCGTGTGTGTTTGTGTGCGTGTGCTGCATGATCGATACGCACCCAGAGCAGCCGCTCTTTTGTTTTTGTTCCCGTCTAGTTTTTGTTTTGTCGTTGGTATGTGCGGGTACATCCTTTTACCGTTCTGAATACTTGCCTCACGGTACATCATATAAATATATACATATATGGATATGTATCTATAGAGCTGTAAATATATAATGCTCTCGGACCGGTGTTTCAGCCCTGTTCGGCAGGCAGGTGCTCGTACCGTTTGTTTTCACTAATGCGGGTTTCAGTAAATTCCGATTGCATTATTTATTATCTTTTACCCACGGCAGTGGAGGTGTTGCAACAGTAGTGTGTTTTAGTTTCAACGAAGCACGTTGATCGCGCCGTGATTTTGCGAATGTTTCGTTTTGTTATCATACCTCTTTCATACCTAAACCGCCTAGCCCGATAGCGAACGATCGCGAAGTGCACCAAATGAGGCACAATTCTAGGCAAACGAGGCATGTGACATACGTAGAAGCGGATGGGAAGGATTGTATAATTTATTTATTTTTACCTAGTAGCACCAGTAGCCCGTCCCGTGGTGCCCGCGAGCGAATCGTACTTGACAGGGTCAGCACCCAACCCACCCTGCCAGCCCAATCGGGCCACTGGCAAGGCACAGGGTAACGGCTGAGTAGTAGAGTAGCAAATGTATTTATTTATAAGGCAGACAGCACACTTGCATGCCACCAGCAACCTACGAAGCTTAACGATGAAGAAGCCGTATTTACGGCTAGCTCACACTAGCCGTTGGGGAACTTGTAACTAATGACAGCAGGAGTAGCAGGTGATTATGAGATGATGAGTTATGTATGTGCCTGTCTCGTGATCGATATCATCAGTACCAGTAACCTTTAGCTCGTAATGGTAGAACCCCGAACCGCACAGGACGCACGGATTTACTCGTTTAAGGGCTGCATCGTTTGCTATTTGTCCTGGAATGAACCTGCCCTGCGGTACCATCAAATCCTAGAACTCACGCGGCCGTAGATATGCCATAGTTGGATGATTTTGGTTTTTACAAATCATGACGACGCAGCCAAGTCAGCTCAACAACGCTTAGTCTTAGTGGGAGGGAATAGTAGAAGGATAGGTGAACCTTTAGGGCTAGAAGAGGTTTCGCGCATAAGTGTTGCTCCAAAGAACCACACTGCTGACCATGCACACGCGTAAAAGGCGACGCACGGGTATCCTTTCAAACGATCCCCTGCGTGATCGTGCGTGTGAACGTGCGCTGGTGTGAATGTGTTGTTTGCTGATCGTGAGCCAGAATGCCTCCGCATGGATGGGCCACGAGAGAACCCCCGTGCGCAATGGTTTAGCTCTGTCTTATCGAACAACCACAACCTTATCATCTAGTCGCATCAACCCAAAAATCAAAATAAAACACAGCCACGCATACGCACAAGCACGTACGCACGCACGTACGCACGCTTGGAAACAACCATTTTCTTTATAAGTCATTAGTCATAACGATGTATCACCAAAAATTATATTCCGCTAGAGACTAGCAGTGTGTTACTTTGGTAGGTTAATTTCCTCCTCTCCTGCACCCCTCACTTCATTCCTCTTTCTTTTCCCATTTATTTCGCTTTCCTACCACACCTTATTGATGCAATTTAGAAACCAAACACATTGCACGACATGACCGATCAATCGATCGGTGGAAGGACAGGGCGATTCAATCGTCGAGCCCAAAAATGTAAAAAAGAATAGCGGACGGAGAGAGCAGATGCTAAGAAGGGAATGTAAGGTATGTAGTGTAGTAAGGCAAAAACACGAGATGCAATTTATATTTATTCGTAACGCGATAACAGGTGATAGGAGATGGCGCGTGCCGCTAATCAAACCACAGATATCGTCCGTATGTGTTGGAAGGTCATCGGAAGTTCTCGGAAAATCCGGATACAGGGATCTTTCGCACTGTCTACTGCAATTGGCTTTTTAGTTTGAAATGATGCGCGTTCGAATGATTCCGCTTCAGTTGATTTGGAAAGGAAAGGATCAAAAGATGGGTCCTCGGCAGAGCGCCAGAGTGGTGGTGGCAGATGAATTGCTGTACAAAAAAAAAAACAACGAGCTCCGGTAGCGTGCGCGCCCTTTCGGTACTAAATGAGTGAAACTAATAAAAATGAAAATGTGACACAATGCACTCAAGCATTCGGTTCATTTTATCCAGTGTTTATTGATCTTTATTCATTGAATTCACCAATTATGGATCGTGAGTTCGAATGAGTAATCGAAATATCTTCTTTAAGAAACAAACACTACCCTTTGGCGCTGCGGAATTGTACGCTTCTTCCTTGGTATCCCTTCTTTTCGCTCTATAGCAGCACAATGCTTCGTAGTTACCTCACTAACCGTTACCAGTTTGTTTTTCCTGTATACTGGATGACACTGCCTTATACCGTTACTATCCTTTTACTGTCCTTTTCATAATGGCCCGTCGTCGCTAACCGATTGCATAGCACGCTGGGTCAACTGAATCAGTTTTCTCATTTAATTCGTAAAAAACACCTACTTTTATTGACGATTTTTTTTTATTAACTTTCAAATTGGCTAAATTATAAATAGATTTTTACACTTTACTGGCATATAATGAGAAAGCTATTTAGCTTCACTTCAACTTTCCCCCCCAAAAAAGGAACACCGCTAAGCGGCGACGATGCGTGCTGTGATGTGGCTTGCTGCGACCAGCGCAGTGTCAGCTCTGCACCACCAACAGGTGCACCGTGTTGGCATGGCGACGTAGGGTGGCCTTGTGCTTAAACTGGGACCAACAGTCGGGACACTGATACGGGAAGTCCTTCGCGTGTACCCGTATATGGTCAGCCCAGAGCTCCCGATCGGTAAAGCATTCGCTACACACCCGGCACCGGTAGCGGCTGAAGGCGAAACAGCTGCGACTACGCACGTGCCGCGCCAGGGATGGTGCATGCTGGAACTGAGCCATACAATTGGGGCAGTGATGCTGCCGGTTGGCAGCGTGCGCCCGCTTACCGTGCTCCGCCAAGGCCTCTAGCCGGCGAAAAGATTTGGGACAGTAGCGACAGCGGTGAAGCATCGGCTTGCCAGCGCCAGGGCTTCCCGTTGCAAGCGTCCCTGCGCCTACTTTGCCCGTTCGACGGTTTAGCTGGTTTACGATGGATTTGGTTTTAAAGGACGCTCCATCGCCGCTGCTGCTACTACCATCGTCGCTGGCACCAGCAACTTGGATGAGATCATTGACCTGCTTGCTGCGCGTACGAAAATGGTAAAAATCCTCAACCGCCTGCAAGCAACGGTCGCAGATGGCACAATCGGCGTCGCCGATGGCGTGAAGCTAAAAATAAAAGCAAAACAACTGCAATGCAAAAAACAGGACAAACAAACGGAACCATAATGCGCGCGATTCACTTTCTCAAGGTGAACCTGTAACAACGGCCGTTAGCACGCCCCCACCCACGAGTATTGGACGAGTGTGCTCGTTTCGATTGTAAGCACGGTGTCATCGTCACTGCCTACCTTGATGTTGATGCATTCGTAGATCTTCTCCACCAGCGGGTTGCACAACTGGCCACCATCATTACCTTCAGCGATATTCGGCACCTTACTCGAGCTAAACAGGCCTCGCAGATTTTGCTTCCCCAGACAAAGGCGACAGTAAGTAGCGGGACCATCCGTGGGGCTGCGAAAGGGGTTGGGGTGATAGGTTAAATAAAAAAAACCCAACCGCAAGTCGAATGAAACGAGTTCAATGCGATAACGCACCACCCATCATCACTTACATTTCCATCGCTCCTCCTATATGCTCAGCGGGTAAGACCTACGATAACACCAACCACAAAGGAAACACTATGGCCCTGTGTGTTTCTCCGCGGTTCTACAGAGAACTCGTTCCTATTTCACAAGTTGCGCGGTGTGTAGAGTCAGATGTTTTCTCGGTACTGCGACCGTTACTTTGTTTAACAACAAGCCGGCCCTCGCGACTTGCCCAACAACGCACCAATACCACCATAATCAGCTGAGCGAGAAAGAGATGGCACTACAAAATTGGGTGGTGTATTTTTGGTAATAAATTTTAAAAAAAGGTTTGATCAAATGAACAAGATAAAGTTCAATCTTATCGAAACAGATGTTTTTTTGATTCAACAATCCCAATTATGAACTCTAAACATTCATCAGTTTACTATTAAAAATCATTTCCAGTTAGTACTTTTACTAAACTAAAAAATGTATTAAAAAATCTAAATGTTTTCCCAACTTTTGTATGGATTGCTATCAATTACGCAAACTGCCGCTTACTATCAATTCCTAGAAGCAACCCTCTTTTGTCAGCAACCCCTTTCAGTATCCGCCGTAAATGTTTGTTTACGTTTTTGGTCGCACGATTTAACGCAAAACCAACATCCCCCGCTCAAAGCAACCTGTGGACCCACGATGGCCGATCAACGGCGACGTGTCTTGGATCTTTACAAAAGGGTAACGACACTTTATAAGAAAAAATCCGCCGGCAGGCAGACATCCAGCTGAAGTAAACTATCGGATCCCATTCCCCTTTCAGCTCCAGTATATGGGTCGCGAGTATCCGGGAGGGCCTGAGAAATTTCGGCAGCGTTGCTACAACGCCTTTAAGCGCCAGAGCACCGAAACGAATCCGTACAAGATCCAGAAGGCCATCGATCTGGGCGAGTACGTTGTGAAAGAGATCGAAGCACTCTACAGCCTGCGAAAATACCGGGCCATGAAGCGCCGATATTACGATGAGAAATGATGAAAAGCTGGCCCGGTCAGAGCGTAGGGAGGGGTGAATATTGTCCATTCCCTGGAAGGAGAGCGATGGAGCTGCGTGCAGGTACCTTTATATCTATTATTCAATTTAATGCACTGAAAGTGCCTTCATAAAATATAGTTACTTTAACTAAATCAGCAGATTAGTGTGATCATTCGGTAGGCCCTGGTCTGGTGTTCCGGCGTTCATCGTCGTCGCTAGCTAGTTGGACTTTGGACGGCCAGCTGTAGCATAGCGGGAGTGAATCCGAAACATCTTAATTGAGCGACCGTTGTGACACCTTCCAACTACGGTGGATCGTTTTCTTTCAACGTACCGTTCCTTCTTGTGCCTTTTGCTTTCCTGCAAGAACAAAAAGGAGATAATGATAGTTTTTAACAGAAACTTTGCCAAAAACGCAACCTACGACTCCTAATTACGTAATGATAGTTGTTCTTTCGAAGGTGAAATCGTGTATCGCATTGCTGCTATTACAAAAAAATTGCACCTTTCTTCTTTTTCATCATTCTTTTTATTTATTTTTTTCTTTTGTAATTGGTTTTGTCGTTTTATGTGCCTTTTTTTTTGTTCAATTCAAATATCAAGGTAATTATTTTTGATACAAAAATGTAAAGTTCGCCTCATGAGCAAGTTGTGTCCTTAAGCTTAACGAACGGTCGGCTTCTAAAAAGTCTAACGTTTCTTTTCTTGTCCATTAATATTGTACAGCATGTATTGTATGTTCATTTCATTTTACAGTATGATGGAGGAACACATCCTTACGATTAGCTTCTTATCCTTGCCTCCCGCTTGTACATCACATCACATCACTAGTCGCTAACTGCACATGTCTCTGTCGGTCAGCGGTTACCCCCACAACCAAAACCGAAGACTTTTCCCCTTCCTCCTAGGCCTACATACGCTATACTAGTCAGTGATGATGTTCTTCTGTACAGGACTAACTAGTAAGTAGGAGACAGCACATATGCGCCACCGATTGTACTTCGTAAACAGAAACATGAAAAAAATATGTTAAAAAAGGTCAAACCAAACCCCGCTTGGTTCAAAAGCGTTTTCAGTGGAAATTATACAAATACTACAACAACAAAAATAAAGTTTGCTATTTTAATAAAGGAATGCTAAAATGCCCAGCAAATGCTAGAGGCGCTCGTACACAGGCTAGACATTAGAGAATCCCTTCCGTAGCGTAGGTACTAAAAACTAACAATGTATGTTGTTTTGTCATCCCTATAAAGTGGTGCTTTTCACCGAGATGACTTTGTACTGCTGGATGATCATTCATGCCCTAACAAACATTCCGTCCTACTTTATGTAGCGTGTGGTGTTCTCCTGCGTTCGGAGAAGAAGTATAGGCGCCTCAGACGTTCCTAACGTTAAATAAAACCACCCCCAGCGAGGTGGAAGGGTTGATGTTGGCTGTTGGCTGCATTCGTTGGCTGCAAGCGTTGATCGCCAACGTATCAACACCCGAAGGCAACAAAGGCCACTACTTAATACTAAACCGTTTTCTCCTTTCTCTATTCCTTTAGCTCCAAGTTGAATACTGCACTGGCATTTTTTTCTTCTCCTGATTGTTCACATGTTTTCACACACGACACATACAAAATTTTATTCATCAAAATAGGATTCTTCTTCCGGGCTTTATGGGCGAAGGGAAAAGCTATAACAAAATGGATCGTTTGCCACTGTAAAACGATTGTACTCATTGTTATCAGGTAGTGATCGTTCCATGTATTCTGCTGTGTGTCTTAATCCGACGACAGAGCAATTTACGATCGTATGGGTTTTTGGGTCGAGCTTGATTAATTAGCCAAATTGTAATACATTTCGATTGAAAACGTAATCACTTGGCTAATCTTGCGATCGCTCGTTATTTTACTACAGGAACCGGCATGCAATAACAGAATCAGTTTTGATCGCTTATGCAGACAGATTGGACTTCGCGGCGGATTTTCCATTCGCTTCGGTTACTTTTCGTTGTTTTTTAAGACGATCGAAGCAGGCTGATTGGCAGTGTTCAATAGAATGACTTTGATGGAGAAATTATTGTATGCCTTCAAATGGATCGATTGTATCAAGAAACAACAAAGCGTGCAAGAATGCAAAGAAATCCAAAAGTCCAAATTGTGTGGCGATCAGGGCATGCACACATGTTCGTTTAATGATTGGGCATGATTGAGGGAGAATACTGGCTTGCACATCCTAACTCAACACTATTTGAAAATAAATTAGCCGCCACCTGCATCGGTTTTAAGAAAATGCAGAGGGGCTAACAGTCTCGTTACATCATTCGCGTGGTGCCTCGATTGGAAGGGACTGTCAAAAAATCAGAATCCGAACCTAGTGTTTCAAACAGTAGAGAAGCAATGGAAAACCGTGATAATTGTTGGCGGAGTGTGAATTGAGAAATACGTACATATAAATAATTTAATTCCTCTTATCCTTACCGTACCAGATTGTTCGTATTTGCTCTTCCCCAACACTGTACATAACCCTATTTGCTTTAACGCAAACAAAAACCTGCCAGCGAACAACAGCCACCGCTGCTAACCCTCTAAGCTAAGCGTGTTACCATGGGCATTTTTCGGCGATGGTTACTTTGTGACTGTTGCTGCTGCTGCTGTTGTTTCTGTTGTTGTAGCAATTGCTGGTGTTGCTGCGCTGTGAGCTGCACCTGTGCTGACCGCTGGAATCCTTGTTGCTGAAAGCTAAAGGTAGTGGTACCAGATCCAGCCATGCTGTTGACGGTGCCGTTGCTATTGATGATCGTGATACCTTTACTGGTAACTGTACTTTGAAGAGTAACCGGGGAACCCGACGTTGGAGATGATGCCGCCATGCTCATCGTCATCGGTTGTCGGTTCGATAGTACGCTCACCACACCACCATTACCACTGACGATGGGTTTGAGGTTGGGTGAAATCCTATAATTGACATCAAGGCGTGCTCGCTTCGCAGGTTGCTGCTCTTGCTGTTGATGCTGTTGCTGCTGCTGCTGCTGTTGTCGGAGGTTCTGCGAGATGATTTGCGTTTGGCGTATGATCGGACGTTGTTGGTGCAATCGGTGAACAACCTGTGGTTGCTGTGTTTGCTGTTGCTGTTGCTGGGATTGGTTGATGTAGAGCGATTCATCTTCGTCTTCCAGTGTGAGCAGATCCTGTGGTGTCAGCTCTACCGCGAGAGAACCGTCCTTCGAGTCAACGTTTATGTTATCGTAGAAATCCGGAACCTAAAAGAGAAAGCCCACAGTAAGTAACCATTCTACTATTCTCCACGCCCACACACTCCTCTCTTAGCGCACTTACCTCGAGATCGAAATCGATCGATTCACCCGTCTCTTCGTCACCATCGATCAACGATTCGGGTGTGTTGATGATGAAGCTTTCCGCGTCGACATCAATGATAGGTTGCGGTGGTGGCATAATCTCCACAACATCATCATCCTCTTCCTCCTCATCCTCTTCATCCACTTCCTCTTCGTCGTGCTCCTCATCCTCGGGATCAGCCACATCTTCGTCGGCCTCTTCCTCGGCATCCACATCGGATGGACCACCATCGCTCTCCAGATCTTCCTCGGGATCCAGATCATCGTGGTTCACCGAACCGTGCTTCATTTCACCCCGCTCGAGCGATTCCAGGTGTTCCGGGTGTACCATCGCCCGACGGATAGCGAGTGGATCCTTGCGCGACCACTTCTGTACCTCATCGTCCATCTTGTTGATCTTTGCCGGATTCATCGCCCAAAGGCAACCCTTCCGTTGGCCACCGTTCGTAGCCGGCTTCTCAATCTTCTCGAAGCACTTGTTCAGCGACAGATTGTGGCGTACCGAGTTCTTCCACCCGCTCGGTGCCGTCTTGAAGTACGGAAAGTGTAGACACATGAAGCTGTAGATCTCTGACACGGGCAGTGAACCGGACCTCGAATTCTTCAGTGCCATCGCAATCAGGCAGGAATAGGAGTACGCCGGTTTCGGGAACTCGCTTTCGATCCCCAATCCATGCGATCCCTTGTGCTTTGTCTTTGTTGTTGGTACCATTGGGGAGTTGGGTGAAGCCATTCCGTTGCTCACAACGTTACCAGACATTGGTTTACCGGCACCGGTTGCACCTTGTTGCTGTGCGGCGATCAAGCTTTGGTTGAACATTTTCGGACTGGCGCTGCCGTTACGATTAGCGTGCATTTGGGGGCTGGCCGACCGTTTCAGTGCTCCAACCGTACCCATTGCGGAGATCTTTTGAACGTTCTTCAAAGCCTTGAACTGCATAGTGTTCCCAAACGTAAGCCCACCAATGCCGGCTGCCAGTTTGATGGTGTTACCCTTACCCAATCCCACACCCAATCCCGTTACTCCAGTGTTGGACCCGGTAGAGGAGGATGAGTTGTGTCGCTTCTCGCTGCCACCATGGCCGTTCTGCTGTTGGTACTCTGTCTTGATTGTGGGCACGCCAGTACGCACGACAATCTTTTCCTCCTTCAGCATCATCTGCATCGACAGATCCTTGCGCACATTGTCCACCGGGGAGGACATTCTACTCGTCACCATCATCATCTGACTGTCGTCTCCACACTCCCCACTGGCGCCGCCGTTAGTAGTGTTTAACCGGGTGATTTGCGTTTGGTTGGACACTTTCTTCGCTTCCTGCATCAACATCATCGGCACCTTGAGCGTGCTGGGCGAGAAGGTCAGATGGCTCTTGCGTTCCTTCGGGCTGGGTAGCGTCGGATCGCGTCCCGTGTCCCGGACGGCCATGTTGAGATTGATGGTTTGCGTTTGTTTCGGCGACTTGAGCAGAGACTGGGCGGCCACCAGTGCGTTCATCGAGGAGGAACTCAACAGCGAACTATCGTCGGAGGCCGATGACAGTGAGATGCTGGACGCAGAGACGGGCATCACGTAGTTGGGGTTCGCACAGGTTCCCATATCTGCGTATATATCGCTGGGCGGTGTCGCCGTGAGGCCACTCCTGAAGAAGCTGTCACCGTCGACCGAATTAGAGTCGAGATCGAGCGGGGGCAGCTCGGCGAAGCGCATCAGTGAAACGAACTCATTCGGTCCACCAACGACCGTCGCTACCTCCGATTTGATGTCGATGTCGAGCATGTCCTGCATCGAATCGGTGATGTAAAGGTCCGACATCGGTGTGTTTGACATCTGCAGGGAAGGAACGGAAGGAAAACGATCGTGAATGATTGGTTCTGAGAAAAACGTAGCTATACTCTTGCTGAAATCGCTATACTCTTGCTGTAAATATTGAGTCCACTCTGGGAAATGCTTCATAACATTTCATGAATATAAAGGATTACTTTTAGAAGTAATTTGATTACAAGAGAGCAAAGATTCGTTCTGACAAATTTTAAAACTAACAAAGCTACCGAGATGAATTTCTTTGCAACATAGAGATAAAGAAAATCACCACGGCTTGCTAAGCTTCACACATTTTAAAACTTATCCCCGCCATATTTTGAAAATGGTTTACAAATTCTGTTCATAAGTGGTAGATAATAAAGCCCACTTTTTATGTAATTGTATCAATCACAATTTTCCAGGTGTTTTAAAAAGGAGGAAGTAGGAGGTTACAAATCATAAAATTGCTCGTCACCAAAGAGACTGGAAACCACGTGTCCATCGGATTTAATTTTAAAAAGAATCACTTCAACCGCTCACCAACCGATACCGATTAGCCAAGGCACCTCGTGGAACCGAAGCGGTACAACATATTGCGCTCTTACTTGGACACAACGTTCCGCGCATCGAACGGAGCATAACAAATAGCATACAACACCCCTCGAGATTTTGACGATTCGATGAAAACGTGAGAAGCACGATTTCATCGCATCGCACACAGCACGCCATGGCACACATGGCTTCCTTGCGAGCCGCGTAGAACGCAAACAAAGAACACTGCTCCGCACGGCTCTGGGGTTCGTTCGGAAAGCGAAAAGTACAGTTCCGTCCAAGAGAGAGCGGAGCAAAACGTAACATCGAGCGATGCTGGAAGGGCCTGCTGCTGGAAAAGGGGCCCGGGTGCGCGCGCTGGAAACATACAACATCGAGCATAAAATAAAGGTTCTAAAACAGAGGGGAGCGTCGTTCTTGTGAGCGAGACAGCTAGCTCTCGCAGACCGCTGCACGAACGACAGAGAGAGTGAGAGAGCGAATGGTGCCTTCCTGCTGCTACGGGGCAACCCTCCAGAAACAGGAGAAGTCCTGGCGGTGGTGCGCAGCTGCCGGAACGAGATAGGGCACACCGCACCGCACCACACCCCAGCCCTCTGACCAACATGATGGAGAGGAAAAGGGAAACAACAAAGCGAAGAGGCGAACGCCGGGCGGCAGCAAAGCCGGCTGGGTCCGCATCGTCGGTTCCCTTCGCCTTTTCCCCTTCTCTTCCCTTCGTCTCCTCTCCGCTCCCCTCTGCTCCCTTCCTTCGTCGCATCAACAACAGCAGCATGAGAAACAACTTCTCTCCTCGGGAAAGTACAGTCGCGCCAAAAGTGAGCGCGCGAGCGCGGAACACTGGTGCGCTCTTTTCAGCGTTCAAAAGTGGCCGGTTACCGGTTGCCGGTTGTGCTTACAGCATACCTCGACCACCGTTAACCCCCCATCCGCCAACTCCGGTGCTGATGGGGAGAACTGTCTCTTCTTTTTCTTCTTCTTTCATGCTGACTGCCCCCCAAAGAGGGGAGAACCGAGTCCGATTGATCATCATTTGATGACGATGACGATGATATCGTCACGAGCCGCCGCGTTGCTCTTCGGATTCCATGCTCCACAACACGCTCTCTCTATCTCTCCCTGTGGTTGGCTCTGGCCGGCTAGCTGACCGGCCGGGTTGAACTGTTCCAAATTGGAAATTAAGGGGTTTGTGGGTGGCGCGCTGTCCACCAAGGGGGTTATAAAGCGCGGAGAATGGGGTGCCGTAGCAACCATCATCGCCCGCTCTTTGTTTAATGACATCAAATTGAACCGACCACAACGGAGACGAAGACGACAGCGAATGCCATCGAATCGTGACTGAGCTGCGGTTTCCAGCGCAAAGACCATCCCCCGTTTGTTTCTTTCTCCCTGATCCAGCAATCATCTCCACTACATGCCGCGCTCGCTCAGAGTCAGCGATGATCAGCGGTTGACGACGACAACAACGAGCGAGATGACATCACAACGCCGCGACGAAAGAAATCCCCGTGAAGGGGTTGTGTTTGCGCGCGCATGCAACAAAACAAAGTAACAACACAACACAACAACGCAACCATTCGCATGCTATTTGTGTGGTGGTGACGGTGATGATGACGATGATGATGATAAGCATCACCCCAAGCACAAAAAATTGCATCCCCGTAACATCCATCTTCGATGGACTTTTTTGGCGCGAAAAGCAACCTCTGACTTGGTCTTCCCTCGGGGTTGCCATCACCACGTCGCGGAGAGCAGCCGCAGGGTTGCTTAGTCGTGTAGTGCGGCGTATGCCTGCCTGCTCGGATCGAAACCACGACTAACCGGTTTGTCATTGGCGCGAAACGAGACGCGATTTGTCTGACTACTGCGCTCGACGATCGCGTGTTTGACGTTTAGTCTTGTTGTTGTTGTCGCGATCACGCACCGGCTGTGTGTCGGCTCGGAGATGTCGCTTGATTGGTAGTAGTGATCGCGCTCGCGAAGAAAGGCATTTCTTTTTTTGGCGCCAAAAAATTGTAGCTCTCGGAATATGTTGGAACATTCTACACGAGACTGTATTTTATAACAGAATTATGTAATGCCATTCCTTCGCATCTTTTAAAAAATCCAGTTAACGGAAATTCAAAATTCAACGTTCAATACACCTCCGCTGCACCAGCACCACAGTACCAAGAGGAACGTGAAACGTGAAACTTGAACATGAGCCCCTCTGGGGATCTGGTTTACGTGGTTTACGTAATGCGTCTGCTGTTACTTCTCTCCCACCCTATCTTGACCAGCAGCAGATCAATTTTCGTGGATCAATTTACCATTTTTTGGGGCAGAAACCATGGCCGGCCGGCCACCGGCGATCCTTTAAATGCTGCTACCTCCCTTCTGGTCCGAATATGGCTCTCCAGTCGCCGCCAGTTGGCGGTTCTGGTTGGTTCAACTTTCTCTTCCAACAGTAGTGTTGTGTCCAATTCCAGTCACCTGGTTTCAGGGATCAATTTGGATTGTTTTCTTTTTGCACCCTTTTTGTTTCCATCTTTACTCCACGAGAAACGGGACAGATACCATCCATTCGCATGTCGCATAAGCGCGCTAAAATATTTTCGCGCCAAAAAATTGTGCCAGCGAAGGAGACACAGATACCAACCAATACGTGCACCTTGTCACCCGCCTCTCCCCCCCCGCCCTCGTCCACCCCCTGCCTTGTCTGAAACCTGAATCTCGAACGTCGAAACATCAATTTCGCATGTTTACGATGGAGGAGCCTTGCTGGGCGACACACAGAGAGCGAGAGCGAGAGACGAAGAGAGAACAGATTGTTACGAGAGTGTCTCCTCGCCAGTCAGCTGCTCCCCTTCCCTCGAATTGTCAACAGATAACAGGCTGCTGCTGCTGCTGCTCCTGATAATTCGGTCTGATGAGTAACCAACTGTTCGCTCGCTTCTCCACAACATTCCCCTTTGCTCTGCGCGCGAGAAAGTGCGCCACCGGGAACGACGAAAAAGCGCGCCAAAAGTTCGTCACCAGCTAGGCCAGTGATGTGGGGCGGGGTCATTACCATCGCCACGATCTGTCGTCGTCAACTAACGGGACAACAACTACAAACTCATACAAACGTACTGTGGCGCGATCACGCACCCACATTGCGCTTGGGACACATGAGACGATGTGTGGCGGCGAGAAAAGGAGTTGAGCTGAGTTGAGCTGTGGCCAATCTGAGACGAAAAGGGTTCCACGAATTCCCTCTCATCATTTTGATGACTAGCACTAAACGACACTTCTTCTGCTGAGACCAGACCAGACTCAGCCAGCAGCAGTCTTCCTCCAATCACTCCACAAACGAAGCAGCAGCAACTAAACATCGGGATCATGTGCTGTGTGTGATGGGGCCGCGAAGCGAGAAGGGTAACGCGCAACAAATCGATTTCGATAAGAGGAACCACTTCACCGTCGAGAACGAGAGGTGGGAGTTGCTTTTACACAAATAGCACCACCGGAAGCGTTATGCTGCCAGACACGCCAACTAACCAACCAACCAACCAACCAGATGATCCACTAAAGGGATGAGGAATGACTTGACTTGGCGGAGTGTTTGTGTGAGTGTGTTTGGAAAATCTAATTATAATTTTAACTCAATAAAAACAAAACCTCACACAAGCGACTCCAGAGCATATGAGGCCGACGAGAGGAGCGCCAAAGATGGAGAGGATTTAGAGCGACACTTCCTTCCGTTTGTGGTGCTGTGTGGTTCTTCTTTTCCCTCATCGATCGATTGATCATGCGTCTCTCGGTCCGCAAAGTTTTTGTGGTAGTTCTGAAGAGCACCGAATGGAACTGGACTGCCTGGGAGAGAGATGCCATGGTGGTAGAATGAAGCAAGATCATACGACACCGATGAGACACCATCTCTTCCCGCCAATAATCACTTTCTCAGCGAAAGAATCAAGTCCTTTGTTTGCGTTCACAAGATCAGGCCACATACAAGATTGGCTCGATCGAAGCATCATTGCTGGTTGTGGGCCATCTCTGGACTCCCCCAATCCTACACATCGATCGTACAAGTAATGCTGGCTCTTCGAGGGAGTGCGACACAACACTTGCCTTCTACTCTCCATATACCAATTGTATGTGAAACGCCGTCTGCACTTCCAACCGGAACACACATAAAACACTGCGTCCTCAGCGCGACAGAAGAACCTGCCGCAGCACTTTCGAGGCGGCAGATGTCTTTCAGGTCGCTCGCGCGAACGTGCCCTTCTTCCTTCGTCGGCGATCGTCATCAGCACCCGTCGTTCCGGCAAGTGCGGACGACACGTGCGCGCTACAACAAAATAGGGGGGTCGTCGATCGTCGTCGAAAGCAGGAACAGGGAATTCCGTCACCATAAGGCGAGCTCGGTGCGTTCGCGGTTGGATAAAACGGATCCTTCTTTCCCCCTTTGGCCACCAGCAGGCCCGTGCGGTCGCGTCCTCTATTCGGGACGTCCCGATATTAACATCTGGTTCCTTTCTAGTTCTTCCCTTTTTCGCCGGATCTCTCGTCCGTACCGGTGGCCGAATTAAATGTTAAAACCAGCAACAACAACAACAACAACACCTTCCGGGATACAGAGCTGTCGGTGAAAGTGTGAAGTGGGGAGCTAGCTGGTTGACAACAGATGCAGACATTCAGCGAGAGAGTCGGCGATCCTCGGCTGCTAGTAGGAGTAGGTAATTAGTGTTTTTCCTTTTCCAACCAGCGAGCAACAACATTACGGTATACGACAACACGAAGCGTACCATGGTTCGTTACCTCTTGACACGCTTGTTGTTCGCGAGCGCCGTCAAGATCAACGAACGAACGAACGACGTATTCTTGGTGGGAACCAAAAAGGTGGTGGGAATGTTGAGAAAATCATCAAACCATGGCGCGGCGCGAGAATTCTGTGCGAGTCTCTCCCACAAATACAATCCCCTAGCATGCAAACACTCCCTTCTTTACTTCTGACCAGTGTTGCGTTCAGGTGTAAGGGAATGAGGAATTGATTCTTTGCCTTTTTTGCAGTCACTTGTTCAGAAGACCGTCTGAAGTTTTCATGCGAAAGAAACTTCCGTAATAACTTCCGAAATCCTATCTTCGCGCAAACAGTGATCTTCTGAGTTATTTATTCTGAGTTACTGAATGTTCTCTGTGTCGTCATCAACGATCGTGATGTGATCTTACACCGACCGAAGATCGCGTTTTAATCTCTTTCAGATGGACTCTCTTCGGAATCCACATTTTTACTTGAATTCAGACTATCATAGAATAGATTAGTCCCTTAACACTAGACAGCATAGCAATGATCCCTGCATTCTGCGAGGGAAGAAGGTAATTTGCAAAGGAAAACAGACCTAAATCTACGAGAAGAGATCGATTTTTGCAACTATTATATGGAATTTTCGGCTTCTAAGGCAATCTTTTAACCAATTCTAACTCACATTTTTCAGTTTCTCTTTTTATGAGCACCCAGTTCTTGTCTTCTATTGTTTAACCTCATCTTACTTATAGTTTTTTTTTTACTAATCCAACTTTGTAGCTCTTCCAAAGTAAACATTTGCCCTTGATTGCAAACTGATTCCATCACATAGAAAATTTAACCGTAGTCTCCCGTAATGCACAAACCAAACACTTTTAGTTCTCGGGTACGAAAATGTCTATTAAACATCCTATTTCTCTCATCACACTCGTCTCAAATCGCTATCCCTTCCGCAGCTCAGATGCATGATACAGCACGTAGCAGTGCAATTAATATAATTCAAACCGGAACACTGATAGTGTCTGGACCTATCACTCCCTATCTTTCTCTCTGTCTCGCGCACATCCTATCGCTCCTTCGACGAGGACTCTCCCCCCCAGAGCATCGAATATTCATTCCAACAAATCCCCAACCATGCGCCTCCACACAGGCCGGCCGGTCATGCACGTGATTTACATCCTTCGTTGGCTCGCAAGCACGGACACACCGAAGGGTGAGAAAATCGGAAAAATGGATCGTACCTGCTTGCCTGCTTACTTGCGACCTCCACAGAGAGAGAAAGATAGAGAGAAAGACACCGTCGACAGTGTCGAGCGGAGCGGATGAATTTATTTAGCGCCACTTCCTCCGGCATTCCAGCGTTCGGAGTCCGCAGGATCAACATCTCACCGTAGTAGCCTGAGTTTTCCCGCCCTTGCCTAGTGTGATTTCCGGTGTTTTGCTTTACCATTTCATAACAGCGAAAGGGTCACCCTACTGGACATCCATTGGGTGATGATGATGTGCGCATGATCGGGATTGGTTTTATTTTTTCTATTTGACTTTTCCCTCGCAAAAAACACGCTCACTAACCCCGCTCTCTCTCTCTTTCTCTCTGACGCTCTTTTGATTAGGAAATTGGAAAAACAAATTAGATAGCAATTTGGCGCGCTGGCGGTCCTTGCATTGCCGGGATGCCAGGAGCGCACACATCAACCGCGCACACCGATGGAGGCGCACACACAGCAATGTGCCGGGAACCCCGGTGTTTGATGAGCAGCACTCTCTCATTCTCTCCAGGTTCTATCGAGCCACGACACTGTCAGTTACCAACCCCCGATAAAGGTCCGGTATGCTCTCCCGGTGTTTGAAGCTTAAAATATTCCCACCGCAATGGACGACGTCCGTTTATCGCGCTGAGAAGCTAAGAAAGGTTATGACCGCTACTCGATAGAACACTCTCCCCGTAGCCAGTAGCTGAAGCGTTCTTTTAGACGACAATTTCATCAGATTAGCGCCTCCGAACGGCCGACTACCACGTCACCTTCAAGCGGTTTTTTCGATGGGGCGAAAAACAACCGATGGTCACCGACCTCTCACTCCGTTGGGGGGGTTTTTTGACGCCACCAGTGCGCACAATCCGCCGACAGACACTTGAAGGCAAATGGAGAAAAACGCGGGAAAACATTACGCGGAGATGCGCGCGTGTGTCGGTGTGCCGCTCGCTCACGTTGCTGTTCGGCGATCGATAAACCAACTCCGAGACACGCGGACCGAACACCGGCGAACCTTGCCCTTGTCCCTATCGTTGGCCGAGTGTGTGTTTGTTTAACCGCGAAAGCATCGGTCTAAGGATCGCAGGAAGTATTTCAAACGACATGCAAACGACGAGGATCCTGGATGAGCCCCGGCCAACCATTCTCGGAGCCCGGAGAGGTGCTTTTGTGTGGCTATGTCTGTGTATGTGTACGTTTCCGTCTATGTATTTTTACTTCCGGAAAGCACCAGGCGCTCAGGAGCAGCCGGTCTCTTCCGGTTGGAGTATTTTCACAACACAAAACGTTCTCGTCGTCGTTGCGCGTTGCTCTCTCGCTATCTCTGTTTTTGTTTTCTTTTTTTTATGGCTTTTGAGGGGGGAAAGGGAATACTCCACAGCATAAGAGACGGGATCGCCTTGTCCTTTTTTTGGGGCGAACTCTCCCTCGCAGGTTGGAAGCCGGTCTGCCTGTCTGCCTCTCTTGTGCGCATGCTCACTGCGTCACCATTTTCTCGGATTTCCTTCTCGATATCCTTCACCACCCGTGCTTCACGATAGCATAAGGATTCACGATAGCATAAGGTTCCTTAAACAGTTCTATGGCCACGGTTCAGGAGGGTGAAAGAGATGAAGCAGAAGCTTATCGAGCGCTGGAAAAGTGGCTGAAAATTTAAACAATCCTCGGGCGGGCTCTCTACGCTTCTGGCACACTCTTGGCGACGAGTGTCTTGGTTGTCGCTACTAAACCAGGACCTTCTCCTCCTGGTAGCCTGGTAGGTCAGTGAAGGACGAATTCTTTTTGGAATTTCATACAAACACAGAGAGCGATAGAGAGAAAGAGCGCAGAACCGTATTGTACAGTGAGTGGTATCGAGCAAAGGAATACTCTACAGCTCTACGCTCATCATCATAATGACAAAGCAAGGATCTACCACTGCAGCAGCCACATCATCGTGATCACGGTGGGCCAAAAGGTAGAACATACCATCGGACACGGAGAGACGAGTTGGAAAAGGATATTCGACGGTTCCTGTCCCCATTTCTCAACAACCGCCTCTCAAGAAGTCATAAAACCATAAAACACAGGCCACCGGCAATAAAGGTGTGAAAAACATGACCAACGAAAGGGACCAACCGGAGAGATAAGCAGAAAAGATGGCAAGACAAAAGAGGCCAATTCGTTTTGGCACCTCAATCTTGGGCAGCATCCGGCGAAAGAGGCAACACAGCAGGTAACACGAGGTTCGGAGGATCGTCATCATCAACCGCAACCCACCAATAGAGGGCGTTACCTGCGATCGCATCGCATTAGATCGAATATCGCTTCGGGTACTGCGAGATCCGCCAACGCACAGTTCGCATTCAGGGGGTACGACCGCACGTACCAAACAACAAAGAAAAGGATGACGATCAGCAACAGCATCATCACCGACGATCACACCATATGCGCGCGTCGAGAGTTGAGGGAGCTAGCATTTAAGCACCCTCAAGCGAGCCCGCCAAAAGCAGTCCAAGAAGGTCCCAACAAAACACCAACGGGGAGGAGGAATTGGGGGCGAGCTGTTGTCGTTGGTCCAGCGCAGACTAAACCGGTTCCACCGCCCATCTCCGGGTGGTGCTAGAGAGAACGCGGGCGCGCGCGTTTTCCATTCCTCCGTTCCATCGAGGCATCGAAATCGTTCTGTGCTCGTTGCGTCGCTCTCTCTGTGTCGGCTGACGGGCTCAGACCGAAGCACCAGAGCTGAAGTAGCGCGCCAAGAACTGGACAACACAACAGCAGCAGCAGCATGATCGTTCTTTTTCCTTTCCGTCATGATCTTCGGCATTGGCATCTTGCCAGAATGGCCAGCGGAGCGGAGAGTTGCCGAAGAGATGAGATGGACAGAAGCGGACAGAAGAAGGAAAACATTTCACACGGAGTGACCACAAGAGAAGCTGAGGTCCAGGATCAGAGGGCACAAGGAATGAAAAGAACCAACATGGGCCCTTCGTTCGTGCTTGCTCTCCTTCACTCCACCAGCTTCATCATCATCATCATCTTCATCAAGCCATTGCATCTTGGTTCTCGTAAGATCACCGCCCGTAAGACCTCGGTCACCATACCGGAGGGGCACGATCGAGTCTCGCTCGCTCTCTCTTTCAACCGATCAACAGCATCTTGCATCTTCTTCTACGGGTTCTTTGCTTTGTCCGGAGAACTTGATAGCAAGCATATGCTGGTTGTAGCATCATCTCGGCCCATTCCGGGATGCCTGAACTGCCAGCCAGCGAGGACCAAGGGGATACAGAGAGCGGTTCGTGGTGAGGAGTCCGCGGGATGTTTTATGTTTCTCTTCCCGCCTTTACCTTTGCCACGGTACCGATCTTTCGTCTCTTTTCTCTTTGGTTCTGACGCCTCCTTCCTCCTTCACATCCCAACACACTTTACGTTCCCGCAGTCGTTCTCTCCGTTTTCTGTTTTGTTATTTTGCTCAGTTCCACCCCCCTCCACCCTTTGGGTACAGACGCATCGGAAAGCATCTTCTTCGTTCGCTCCCTGCTACCTCGCGCTGCTGCTCCAAACGTAAACGGAGTGGCCGGCCTCCACACGAAAAGCGAGCAGACGACCGAGCGAGCCAATTCACATTTGGCACAAATGGCAGAACATACGACGCACGGGCACACACATCTTCCCCGTTCGAGACACACAAAGAGCACCCATTTGCGCGGGATCGGGGATCCGTCGACGACGACGATGATGATTCCCGCGCGAAGAAGAGAGTTGAATGTTTTTATGTGCTCGAAAAACAACATAAAACAAAACAGAACAAAACCCCATGGAAAAAGATAATAGCAACAACAAAAAATGGTAATAATGCTGATCACTGACTGAAAAACACCGGATGATCATTACCGGAGTGATCAGCAATGAGATCATTCCTAGTGAATCCGCGTGAGAGAGAATGTTAAAAAAATGTTTTTTTGGGGGGAATTTTTTAAACTTCGAGAAAGGCTAGGAAAGGAAATTGCTGCTCTGGATTGTGGCAGCCTTTGGTTGATTGATCAGTTTTATTAATTTTAACGAATGTCTAAGGAGTTTCCGTTTTTTTACTGTTTGGCATCCTCCTACCACAGTTTGAGAAACAAAAGATAAACAAATCATTCATGACCCGGTGTGGTGCAAAGGACAATAGCAAAAGGAGGCTAGCATCTCTTCACCTTAGCCTTCATGGTGGCCAAATTTAGCCAAACTAAACCTTTACACTGAGTTCTATCACTAAGTAAAACATCTTAAGCTGAACCGAAAACGGAGAAGTAATTAAAAAACTGCTCAACGCGATTAAAAAGGTGAAACACCCTTGGCTGCTGGATGGTTTAAATTGACCAACGGCTAGAACGTGGTTCCTGCCGAAACAAAGAAAAAAACGTGTATGCAAATGTAGGGAGAGAGTCGAGAAGAAGAGCCGCGTAGGTCGTGAAGATCACATAAACTCTTCCCTTAAAGATAAAATCTTAGAATCCACGGCTGAGAGAGTCGCCGGTGAGCGGAAGTTGCTGAACCGAAAACTCTATTCTGACTTTGCGACGACCGACACCGGGGTTGGCGAGACGATCTGGTCAATGATCGAATGGCAAAAAGCGCCCCAAAAAGGCCTAGAGGCCGGCAAGACAATCACAATAGCCACAACCACCAGCGAGCCACCGAGGAATGGAGCAGAAAACATGCTAGGCAACGGTTCCGCATAGATCGCCCGTGGACTTGAACTTGGCGCGTTTTAAACAGAGAGTGACCATAAGAAGACCCACACACTGGCGAGGCTGGCTGAAATGGGAGGTGATTGTACTGTGGCTCTCGGTTTTTTTTTTTGAGTCCAGTCGTTCCAGTCGTTCTCCCTCGCTGACCGTTTAGCATAAGAATTCTATTAATAAAAAGAGAATCGTTTGAGCTTCTCGTGGTTGTACCTGAGACGGTGTAGGGATGTGTACGATTGTAAATTATCATCATAAGACCTCCTAGTGCTCACTACCCTTCGCGAGGATTCTATGGACGAAGATGTCACGCGCAGGATGATGGTTAAGCGCCAGAGGCGCCTGGAACGCTTTTATGATCCACCATTCTTGCCAAATGATATTCCCCTTCGGCAAAATTCCCTTGAACGACGAGTCATTTGCATCTTCCGAGCATTAAATCACTTTCTTTGCATAAATCTATCCTCCACTTCCACTTCTATCTGTCATCCGTTTGCAGGACGGACTTTCACTTTTACAACCGACAACCCCCGATTGATCTCGATCTCCGTACCCCGATCGATGGTCGTCCATGTGTTCTGGGTTCGCGATCTCTTTCCCATCATAAAGGGAGGGTGGACAATATGCAAAAATATAATGTTTAAAAACCTTTTTTCGATCTGTTTTTCGTGTCGGCTCTACGCTGTGTGTGTCCTTCGTCCCCCTTGTCCGCCTTTTGGCCATCGTCCCGGACGAAAAGCGAGAGAGAGAGAGATAGGGAGGAAACCAAAACGATAACCGGGACGAACCGGAGTTCCCTTCTGCCCGAGGATTTCTGTCCCGGGGAAGCCATTTATTACCGGTTCCCTCCGCTCCGGGGTTGCGTGCGGTGCGAGAACTGACCTTAGTGAAGTGATTTCCTAATTCCAGGCCATAAAATCACACACAGGCACAGGCACACGCACATTCTCATGGCTATGTGGCCGCTCTGTGCTGGGATGGGAATGAACGAGGGATTTAAAAAATAAAAACATTTACCTCTCTCTATCCCCTCGGTTCGGTTCGCCTCACACAGGGAGGAAGGTTTCTCCCGGTGCGGCACCAGCGACCTTTCGGACTGGAATGTCGCCTTTACCTGAGACCGGGAGAGCGGGAAACACCCAGGATACCTCACGGAGGGTTAGGTGGCTGGGACATCCTGGGGTAAAAGGACAATATTGTCTCGGATTTTTCCATATATTTTTTTTGTTTTTTTTCGGTTTCTTTTAGGCAGAGAGATCAGTGAACGAAGCAGCACACTAACTCACTTAACCGATCGTCGTTTGTCGTGGTCGTGTTGTCGTCATTCACCAAAACGGAGCCATTGCACCCTTTCACGGATTGAAGCGTCGTTGCTTCCTGTTATTCCTGTTCTAGGACATCCGCTATGACCCACATTGAGAGCCTTTTAACGCTCTCTACCTTGAAGTAGAGATGATCAAGGTATTTCCGTCCGTTAAGTCCTTCGTGTACACGGTTTGTTAGGTGACCTACTTATAGTGGTCCATCCGATGGTCTACTGGTATCACTTATCAACTGTGCAATCAGTGAAACAGGAGAGAAAGGGGAACTTAAATGTTTGAAACTCAAACCAAAGACAAACCCAACCAGAGAGTGGGAGAAGGCTCTCTACTCCATCAAATTATGCGGATCGACAAGGTCGTCCTTGAAGCACATCCTTGGCGATCGCAGACACGGCACGATCACTGGCTACCGAACCCATAGCTTAATAGGATACGGAGCAGGCGACGGTTGTCCTTGTATGCTGCTGCTGCTGCTGCTACCGAGGAAGCAGGGAAGAGAGCATCGAGCTCGTTGCCAAGTTACATCCCCAAGGCACCAGCTACTCGACTGAACTACACAATGAAGACTAGTGCGGGAAGAGAACAATTACATTGATTGTTGTCGGCGTTCAGCCACGGGACTGTTGGTCGTTCGACGTTCGTCGTCGTCGATCTGCGATCCACATTCTTTCGCAACATACGTGATGCCTCAACCACCACCAGCGCGACAGCAAAAAAAAAAAACAAGCGACGAGAACTACTCTTTCTCTTCTTTTTTATCCTTCCGGTCCTGACTTTAGTTGGATCGCTTGCCGGCAGAATTTAAAGCACCTTCCACGGACAACGGGGTACAGCAGGCAGGCAGGCAGACAGGCAGGAAAGGAACGCGAAAAGGCCGCTAGCAACCACCACCATCATCACCATTCATCGATTATCTCGCGTGGTCGGCCGGCCGCCCGTGGGACCGGGAGATGAGATCGTTTCTGCTTCTTCTTGTGCTCTTCTTTCCCTCCCTTGACTTACTATTTGTGCGCGAAATTACACGCGACTTATGGGACCCTTTGGGAGGGGACACACCACGCGGTCTAATTATGTTTTCGATGGTGAAGGGAGCGGCAGCAGCAGCAGCATCTCAACATCTTGTACCACGTGCACGGCGATGACGCTTCGTGGCGCACATACGCAAGCATGTGTGAGGCACAACAATGTGTAGACAAAGCACGCACACGGTCAGCAAGGTACCGGCAAGCGCGCGGCACCGCGAAAGACCGGCGTTTTGGCCTTGAACTTTGCCAGCATGCGTTGCTCCGTCCATCGTTCGTTCGTTCGTTTTGCTCTCTTCCGGCCCCCCATTCAAATGGGCTGCCGGGCAACGATGGATATCATCACACCGTCATCATCGTTCCGCGTGTCGTCTAGTGGTTGCTAAGCAAAACACAGCACACTTTGCTGGTTTCATTGTGGTTGTGCTATGCTGCGCGGATGCTTGGAACGATTTTGTGCAATCCTCTTGTGAATAAGGGAAGGGAGCGAAGGGAAAGCGCAATCGAAGCATAAACATGCAACCGTCCTCGTTCCACTCGTCACAAAACGCATTTGCGATTGGTTGTGCACTCGACATCGTCATGAAACCTGCCGCGGGGGAGTGAGTGGCGAGGGGACCGGCATTCGACCGGCACCGAGGACCGGTTGCCATGGTAATGACAACACCACCAGTCCCCCCCCTCATTCTGTTTCGAGCAAGGTGTGCGCGCACAGCACCGGTACCGGAAAGCATAGCACAACATCTCCTCTGCTGTTCTATTCGTTGGGGACAAAAGAAATTGGGGGCTGTTTGTGGTGGCTGGATGGAATTTGATTCGCACTTCGCGGTTCGTAGAGTAGTAGATCACATACACAACACACACAGGACACACTTACGTTATATTTGTTTAACAGAATATCGTGAAATCCGGTGGTACTGATGTCGTCGAGTTCGTACATCTTGGCTGCCGTTCGCTGCGCTGTTTCCGTGCGGCGGCGAGGGGAGCGGTGGTCCGGGTTGTGGTGCGCGATCTCAGCGGATTCGCGTATCTCCTTCCAGCCCGGATGCGGCGCGCGCGCTTATTTTGTTATTTTCACTGTTGCTGGAGAGAGCGAGCGAGCGGACTGCCGTCGAGCGATAAGCGCGGGGAGGAGGAGCGCGCGGAGCACAAAAATGTGATTCGCGCGATGATGATGATGATGATGATGATCAACCGTTACTTTTCAATTTTTGCTAATCGCAACACTCCTGCTGCTGCTGTGCACACTTGATTCCGCGAACACATTTGGCCAGACGGCATTTACGGTGGCGGATTAATTCATGAATCCGCGGGTCTCCTCTGCACTTCCGGCGAGATTACACACGGCGAATAATTGATGAAAACAAACCGCGCTGCACCGACATGAGGAACGGCGCCACACACAAAATCACTGGAAATCACTCTACACTCACGGGGACCTCGGGATAATATTCCGGTGGCACGATGACGATAGATGAAAAGGCGAGCAAAATAAGGGACCCGAGAGCGAGATGTCCTGCGCGGTTTAACGTTACCGTCGTCGTCGTGTGAATGGCGCGAGAGGAAAAAAGGCGGGAGCAAAACACCGTGCGTCGGTTTAAGGGAGCCGTCTACTGTACATTTGCCAAGTCGGTTTTTACTAAATTTACAAATCCATCTGCTCCGAGCGAAGTCGGAGATAGTTCGTCAAATACCTCCAGAGAGTGTGCATTTCCGAATGGAATGGCTTTTAAGTGCCGAAAATGTATTGTTTCATTAAAGAACAGAAGGAAATCGCGACATAAAACGGTTGTTACGAGTACGGTGCAGTGTGACTATGGAATTTGTAATTTTGACGCCCAAAGTCCTTGACTAGCCCAGTGTTCGATTGCATGTGTGTTGGTGAAGGTTTCACTGTACATGGTCAATTTCACGCACACCGAAATAATCGTTTAGCCACCGCGTGTACGTACACGAATGAAAAAATCGTCAAGCCGTAACACGAAGCGTAAACTCAGAGTGTAAAGCCGGGGATACATGAAGCGTAAACTCAAGCGTAAATATAAAATTCATTTACACTTGAACATGTTTACCTGACCGGAATGAGACGTGTAATCCGAATTACACTGAACTTT
>NC_064877.1:42087500-42095000 GCF_943734665.1 Anopheles aquasalis
GAAGAAGAAGAAGCCGGCCCGCAAGGTGGCCGCCCCCCGGACGCTCCTGGATAGCGAGAACTCGGAGGATGGCTTGGTTTCGGAAGCAACACCAACGGTCGCCACCGAGGAACCGATTCCGGAGGAGATCAGTGCCGATGCTTAGGCCTTGGCCCACAGCTGATCTGTGTCTGTGTGGGAGTGTGTGTGTGTGTGTGTGTGTGTTTGTGTGTCGGTATGAATGTGTGGTCAGCTTCCCTTTCCACCCCTCAGCGCCATGCAGACTTCCTAGACGTAAATAACCGACAGTTGGAGTGTTTCGCCCCCCCCCTTTTTTACGTTTTTCTTTTATGATTTCGTGGCCGTGAAACGAAGGCCACGTAGCGCTAATATGTATTAAACGAAAACGCAGAAGAATTGTTACACAACTTGTTATTGCTCTGATACTCTGTAACACTCGGAATGTACTTAACCTCCCCCCGTTCCATCGTTGAATAAAAGTCGTTTCTCATTTTCATATGACACCTCGGTGATTCGTGGCCTTCATTTCCCATTCATCTTCGGTAATCTACACTCCATCAGCATCGCCAGTGCCTTCACAGTGCGATAGCCGTCGATCCAGCTTCGACTCGGTGGCGTCGTCCTCGCACGAGCATCGATCGCGATCGTGCGAGTCCTGCGAAAGTGCCATCAGTGTGCAGGCGGTGGAGCAGCAGCTGCGCCAGATGCAGAGGCAGCTGAACGAGATCAGTGTGATCCCGATGCAGATTCAGGCAACGTTAAGTTTTCTCACGAAAACCCTCTCCCAGTTTGCCCCACCCGAGCTGCAGATGCAGCTTCCGGAAACTCTGCGTGATTCTGGTAGCCCCCAGCATCAGCATCAGCAGCAACCTTCGACAGAGGAAGCAGAAAGCCATTCAGAAACGACGCTGGAACATACGAATGCGATCGGCAATAGCGAGCCTGCTGATCAGCAGGAGGAATACGCCATCACACTGGAAAGCTTGTTCGATGAATCGGTAGTTGTGGAAACAATTCCGACGGAAAAGGATGGCCAGGAAGATGACGAAGAGGAGTCTGAGCCCGAGATTAGTGAGGAGGAGCGATTAAGGATCGAAAAGATGGAACGTGTCATCAAACTCCAGAAAACGTGGCCCTGGAGTCAACAGGAGAAGCCGATTCATAAGTATGGAGTGATTTTACCTGCGATCTTGTTGATCGAGTGAATAATTGATTGATTGTTCCTTTTTTTTTCAGGCGATCCAACTGCCATTTGGTTCCGAGTGTCGCGCTGGAACGTTCGAGAATAAAACAGATCACGGAGCGAGAAACGTTACCATTCTACAAGCATGGTTTGTTGCAGCGTGCTGGGCACTGACGATTGGTTTGGAAAATAAATGTTTGAGTATTTTATACTCTGTCACGTGTTGATTTTCTTTAACGTTCGAATTTCCACTCCCAAAACCCAACGGTCCATTTGAACTGTTCGCCTGTACGACTGCTCGAATTATGTCGACCAACTGCTCGACTGAAACTGCGTGATTTTCTGATCGCTTCGAGCAGTTTGTTGGGCCGCTTTTGTTTTGGTTTGAGGTTATAAATCCGAGAATTCAGACGCTACAAAAAGTGCATTCGACAGGTGACATTCAAAGCACGCGGTTGATAAAGTCTCAAGTAAAACAGAAAAATCCGAATAAATCAAGATAGTAAAGGCGACGGACACCGTTTTGTTGGTAAAGTAAGTTTGAAGACATCCGAATAACAAAAAGATTGTGAAAAAGAGGTCTTAGGAAGAAGGCGATGGGGGTTTTAGACCCCGGGGGGGGTGTCCCCCTGAGAAACGAATATGCTATACTCGCAGACGCTCCCCATGGGAAAAAAAGGAAAAAAACCGTACAGCAAATCCCCCTAGACGACGTATACCCGGTTGACGGAGAAATGATAATGCTGATGGAAGCTGCTGAAGATGGAAAAAACCTCTCAAACGTGAGCCCTTTCCTCTTGGCAAAGATGATCGAAACAGCTATTGGCGGAAAACCGGTGGAAGCCAAAAGGCTCCGTGACGGTAAACTCTTAGTGAGAGTGAAGAACGACAAGCATGCGAAGAAGCTGGAACTGATTAAAAAATGCGTATGGGGGAAGGAATCAATCCCGATCAAAGTAAGTGAACACCCCTTTCTAAACCTATCAAAAGGGGTTATAAGGTGTGACGACATACTATTTATGGAAGAGGAAGAAATCCGAAAGGAGCTACATGAACAAAACGTCACAGAGGTCCAAATAATCAAAAGAAAGGACAAGGATGGCAAATTAGTAAACACAAAACAGGCCATACTAACGTTCAAATCGATGCGAATCCCAACGAAGATCGATTTTGGACTGTACCCAGTAAAAGTAGAGCTGTACATCCCAAGGCCGATGCGATGCACAAGGTGCATGCGCCTGGGTCACACGAAGAAAAGGTGCCGTGGACAGCAAACATGCGGCAAATGCAGCCAACAAATGCACGAAGGGACATGTACAGAGATGAAATGTGTGGTTTGTAGTGGTAAACACCACACCCTGGATAAGAATTGTCCAGTTTACCTGGATGAATGCGAAATCCAGCGAATCAAAGCGGAGAAAAGAATCCCATACAGCGATGCCCGACGTATGAGAAGGGAAGCATGTCCCACAGCCCCAAGAGTATACACAACAAACATGAGCTATGCTAATACGCTCAAAGTCGCACAGAAAGAGAGCACACCAGTAGAATGCACGGTATCGTCCAAGGTGACAGAAAAAGAACCAACAACAAGCACAAACACAAAAATTACGAAAGAACAAGACCCACGTGATGGTATCACGCAACTGGAAAAGGAAAGTAATATGGAAACAGAAAACACCAAAATCAAGAAATCCAACAATCGGTACGAAGAAAAAACGTACAATACAGAAAAAGAAACGAAAAAGAACAAAGAAATAGAAAATATGGACAATGAGAATGAAGGTACACCTGATCAGGAGTACCATGTCAATGAAGCTAAATACACACATGAGGCCAAAGGTCACAATCAAAGAATAAATCAAGCTAGAATAGAAAGCAAAGAACTTTACAGATTGGTCGAGGAGACAACCCCAATCAAGCAATCATAAAACAAAAAATAAAAGCCCAAACTACACAAGGGTGAAGAAATGAATCCAAATAATAATAACAACAATGACGATCAAAGTAATGCAAACTAACATACAAGGATGGAGGACTAATAAAGATGAAGTCACTAGAGTGGCTATTATGGAAAAGGTAGACATCATATGTCTGCAAGAAACTTGTATGAAACAAGAGGACACCCTACAGATGAAAAACTACCGCGTGATTGCGAACAACAGAGCAGACGGTTATGGAGGGAGCGCGATTGCTATAAAAAAATGCTACAAGATCGATAACATCAACAGGATCAGAACAAATGAAAGCATTCAAGCCATAGCTGCGACTATAGGAGAGCTAGACATGTACATAGTGACAGTCTATGCGAGCCCGAGAGCGCCGTTAGCTCACTTCAAGAACGCAATATGTTCCATAATAAAACAATCAGCAGAAAATGAGCACAAAATCAAAATTATTGCAGGGGACTTCAATGCGCACCACACCATCTGGGGGGATGACATATCAGACTCCAGAGGGGAGGCGCTACTAGAAGAAATTAACGAATCGAACCTCATGCTGCTAAACAACAAGGAAAAAACTTTCATAAACCCGGACAGGTCAAAAAGAGACACAGCAATAGACCTCACAATAATACCAGTGGCAATGTATCTAAACACCCGAAGAGTCGTGAAAGATGATCACATAGGAGGTAGTGGGCATCGTATCATAATTACCGTGATAGACAAGCCAAACAAAGAAAACAAAACTGTGATACTAAATGCAAGGAACATGGCGCGTGATATAGAGGCCCTACCAGAACCTGATGCTTTCAACCTTAAAACATTCACCAAAAGGCTCAACCAAATCAAGGAGGCAAATACCAAGATCACAAAATTTACCCCCAAAACCTGGTGGGAGTCTGAGGTAGAGCGGGCATGGGAGGAAAAGAACTCTGCACAAAAGGCCTGGTACAAGAACAAAACCCTGGAAAGCCAAATGGAGTTTAAGAAGAAGCTTGCGCTCTTCAGATTCCTAAAGAAACAGAATAGAAACAAGAACTGGGAGAAGTGGCTGTCCAAGGCAGACGAACAAAAATCATGCAGTGAATTATGGCGGCTGATAGCCAAATGCAAGGGCACAAAACAGAACTACGTTAACATCAATATAATACATAACAACGTAGAAAGCGCCAAAAGGTTCATGAAGGACAACTTCCCTGGGAGAAAAACGGATCATATAACAACAATAAGATCATCCGACAACTCCGAAGAGCTCATTAACCTGGAAAAATGGAAGAACATAATAGCAAGAAAAAAGAACACTGCTCCGGGAACAGATGGGGTAACTTACAACATGCTTAGAATGCTAAAAGATAATATTGCCAAATGCGTGATCAGTGACATTAACGAAAGATGGAGAATAGGGAAGATTGGTAAAGGGCTAAAAACGATAAAAATAGTAGCCATAGGTAAACCAGGAAAAGACCCGATGGTAACGGATAATTACAGACCGATAGCGTTGCTGCCCACCATCACAAAAATAGCCAACTCAGCCGTGCTTCAAACACTAATCAGTGTCTCTAACAAACACCACCTTGTACCATCGACATCTTTTGGTTTCAGAAAGAAGAGATCTATACACACGGCAACCAACCTCCTGGTAAATGAAATATTCAAGAACAACAGAGAAAGAAACGTTACAGCAACCATATTTGTCGACATCAAAAGTGCATATAACAGTGTAAACACCAACAAGTTAGTTAGAATACTACAGGCTGGTATGGTGCCGGATAACGTAGTCAGGTGGATTGGAGACTTTCTGTCGAATAGAAAGTTGGAAATTCTAGCCGGAAAAGAAAGAGTTACCAGAGTAGTATCACAAGGGCTCCCGCAAGGAGACGTCTTATCTCCAACATTATTCAACTTGTACACTGCAGAATTTCACAAAATCAACTCCGGAGGTAAACTCAGTTTGATCCAGTATGCGGACGACTTCGTGATAATCGTTACGGGGTCATCGCGGGAAATCCAGAATGAGCTCCAACACAAACTGGACATATTCGCGAATACAGCCAAGGCCCTAGATCTTGAGATAAACACCGAAAAAACTAAGATAATGACTTTCCCAAAGGACGTAAACCTCACCATAAGAGCAAACGATCGTCTGATCGAGAGGGTAAAGGAATATAAGTTCCTAGGAACTACAATTGATCAAGGTCTAAAATTTCATAAGCACACTCTGGGCGGAATACAAAAAGCACAAAAAAACCTGAACATCATTAAAATGATCTGCAATAGAAATAATCACGTGTGCCCCTCAAAGGCTATGCAGGTTCATAAGGCAATCATTAGAGGTCCTATGGAATTCGGAGCAACTTTAAAAGCGAACGGAAATAAAAACATCCTAAATAAAATAGACACCATCATACATCAATCGCTCCGAAAAATAACGGGATGTACTAGGACCACGCCAATCAACACCCTCATGGCGTTGGCGGCCGGGGTCCCATCACGAATAAGAAGGAAGTACCTGATTGCGAAAGAGACAGTTAAAACCATTGCTTATTCCGTCAACAACAGGATTCAGCTAAATGGGATAACAATAACAAATACAAACAGAAGACTCTCGGCACAGGAACAGACGGCAATAGAGATGGGAGCCATCATGAGAAGGATCCCCATAATGAGCATAAATGAACACATACGAAGCGATATCGAGATTCTCACAGAAATACCTGGGCTAGTGGGTAGAAAAAAGGATACGATCCCACTAGTGGCGAAGCAGACAGTCTGTGATCATATAAGAAAGGCAGCTAAAGACCGACCACAGATCTATACGGATGGCAGCGTGACTGACACTGCATGCGGTATAGGCTTTGTCATACAGCAAGCAGGGGTGGCAAGTAAACGGGCATACAAACTAACCAGATGCGTAGCAATCAGCACAGCTGAGCTCACAGCAATCGACCAGGCGCTCCAACTAGCGGTTACAAAAAACATTCGGCTACCAATCATATTCACCGATAGCAAAGCGGCATGTGAAATTCTGAAAAAGGCGCTAGAAAGCGAATATATCGATGAAACAACCAACAGAATACTCAACAACTGCAAGGACACCGGAGCTGCTATACATTGGATACCCAGTCATGTGGGTATTCCTGGAAACGAAGAAGCGGATACACTAGCTAAAGAAGGAACAAGGTGCAACAGAATCATCAATAACAAGGATAGCTTTAAGGACATCATTATGGAGTTAAAAAACCTTATGACGGAAGAGGCGAATCTGTGGTACGCCGACTACAGCATAGAGAAGGGAAGAACACTCTTCAAAGTACAAGAAGAGATCACACCAAAAATTTGGCACCAAAAGACCACCCTTAAAGCTAAAGATATCAGGATCATCAACAGGTTAATCTCCGGACATGATTACAGCAAATACTGGCTGGCAAAAATGAAGATAGTTAACAGCGAAAACTGTGAGACCTGCGATGCGCCCGAGACAGGTAGACACAAGACTTTCCACTGTGTGAGATACGGAGAGGAGAGACGCAAACACAATATCACCGAGGAAAAATTTGAAAGAAGCTGGAAAGAAAAGAAGATAGCGTACCTTAAATCTGTAGCCAAGTTCGTAACCGAAAACAAAATCAGCCTATAACCGAAATTATGTCCTAACTGATTTGAGCGACTTACCAAACAACATTCAACCACCGAGACGGCCCGGTATAAGGTTCGGGCTCTATCGCCGACTTCCGGAAAGAAAAGTCCGGTAAGCGCAACAATCAACCGGTAGGTCGCTCAAGTCTTGGGACGGACAACATAAACAGATCAGAAGATGACAGAAATGACAGCATGAAAGACAACAAAAGAAAAGGAAGAAGTCAAAGATAAACAACCGAAAAACCCGTTCCTCAACGAAGAAAACAACAACAGAACACCCAAATACAGCAGAGAGTAACAAAGAAAATTGGGACATGTGGCCACAGTAGCCGGTCCTCTAAAAATAGCAGAGGTCTATATCTCCAGGATAGCTTGCGAAGGCCCAGGAAGCTGGATTCAAGAGCCTTACTGGAGTAAATCCTCAACGAAGGTGAAGAAGAAGAAGAAGAAGCTACAAAAAGTGGGAAATTTTTAACTTTTTCCAACTATTTCCTGCGTGTTTAGAACAGATTGCCGTTGTCGTTCTCGTTGGAAAAGTCGCCAGGCATACATCTTCGTTGTAAGAAATGTAAGAACTAATCGGATAAGAGGAACTGGCAGAATCTAATCGCCGGTTTCTTCCGCAGGGCTATGGCAAAACCGAAATCAGAGCTCACGCCAGAGGAGCTGGCCAGACAGGAGGAGGAAGAGTTCAACACCGGGCCGCTGTCCGTGCTAACACAATCGGTCAAAAAC
>NC_064877.1:42097500-42135000 GCF_943734665.1 Anopheles aquasalis
GCGGAGACGAAGACGACGATACTAGCCCATCAATGCATAGACATCCACTACCGGGTACAGTAGGCACACGACATAATGTGGCACTTGAATATGTGGCCGTTGCTAGTGGAATAAGAACTGACTGAGGTACGGCGAAACTGGCAGTCAGCAAAAACTTCTTCCCATTGGTGTTTTTCGAGACCAGTGCGAGGATGCAAGAGAGCGAAAAATTGGTAGAATGTGAGCAGTAGAATGGTACTACAGTGCACGTGTGCAGACGTGCGATCCCGTTCCATTCCGTGGTTTGGAGGAAAGTTTTGCATACTTATGGCGAACGATTGAGCGAAATGTTGGGCAGACGAGAGGAATTGGAAGTGTGGTGGCAGGATACTGGAATGAAACTGGTCCGTTTCTTAGACGCCATGGCTCGCGAAGAATGCCCTTGCAAATAGGGCGCGATGTTGGGCGAGGACTGCAAGCAAGGCTCGTTGTAAGTGATGCATTGCCTCAGTGATAAGTAGATTTAATTTGCCTCGGAAGTGCTGGAATGATGGAGCAGATTTTAATTAATAACGAGCAAGGCTCTCTGCTAGAGGTAGGTGCTGATGATGTTTGTGCCGTTCTTGTAGCGTAATGAGAGCATGTAGAAATGGGACATCCTTATATCAATGGGACCGGAAGTAATTAAGGTTGCTCCTTTCGATTTATTCGTGTGCTTTGTATTATTTGACTTTTTGAAACACACGTTGTGTTGTGGTGATATTAACGAGCTGCGAACGAACGAACGAGCAATATTAATAGCTGTTGTTGGTAGAAGCTTACAACAATTTCCCTTCTCGAATATAACAGAGTAAGATTTTTTGGTTCCTTCGTCGTTCTTTCTCGTTTCTGGGAACGAACATAATATCGAAACCCCTTTGTACGCGTTGGTATCACGATTGTTTTTCTTTATTTAAAAATAATGAAAAATATTAATATAAAAATTTAAAAATATTTTTATGAATTGAATACCTGGATGTTGCATTTTGTGAATTTTGAGGACGAATACGCAGCGTTAATTTTCTTATACATTCTGTTTGTACTCTTATACAATTTTCAGCGCGGGTGATAGCGTGTCTTGCATTGCATTAAGTTTATCTGAGCACACTTGTTTCTTCTTTAAATTAAATAAACAACAAGTGATTTATAACTCCATTTGCTACAACAATTCATTAATTAAGTACTACATATTTGCATAAGGGATCGAAATTAACTTTTTTCATGCCTTCGCGGCTTGATATGGGGCAATGGGGCACCGATTTCAAAACATTAATGCACGTTATTCCGTTTGGTAATTTTCTTAACAAAATGCATAGCCCGCACTTTTGCCAGAGACGAAGCAAAATTGAAGGATCTGCTTTTCATGTTATCGCCCCGCACCTTTTCCATACCGAACCAAAGCAACAGTCCCAAAGAGCGAGCTTGTAGGGGTCCGTCTCCGAGGAGCCCGCATGCTGCTGCTGCTGCTGCTGCTGCTATCGTTACGACAAAAGCAACCCATAATCATCCGCCACCGTTTGGCCATCAGAGCATACTTTGATAACCGGCAAAAAAATCCGCAGACAAAAAGAGCGAGCAAGAGCCATCCATTCCAAGAGCAGCTGCCCATTGGATGTGGCAGGCTAATCATTTCGTCTGTTCGTTCGTCTTCGCGACCTGCTAGCTACTTTGCGTGTGTGTGTTTGGTTTGATGGCCAGTTCTCTCCCTCTCCAGTGATCCAGACGACTCTATAGTCGCCGCGTTGCGTTGGCAGCAGCTGATCGGACACACCAATCAGAGGCCACCAAGGGCCTTGTCAGTCGACAAAGTGCGTTCGTGGTGAGTAGATTACGTCGGCGTGCTACTGTGAACCACCGCGAAGCGAGGCGAGTGAGCGAACACCGTGCGCCGCGTTGAGACCTTCGGCTTATATCGCGTAGTATCGGCCACGGTCGCAGTGTAGTGGCCATAGTTCGAGCCGCCGTGTTCTACTCGATGGCCTGTACTGGTACCAGAGCGCTGTAGTGCTTGTTGTGCGATCGCGATCGTCAGGAAAAATCCCAGAACCAGAACGAGTGATACGCGGGGAGTCGAGACCGGTCGAAAAGTCCGTAGAAACCGAGCACAACACAACACAAACGATGGCAGACACCGGGGAGAGTGCGTCACCGTCGGTCGTCCCATTGACCGACAGCGAGGGTGATGAAGCTCGCTCGCCGAAAGACAAAGGTCTGTGGCGCGATCTCGTTGCCTACTGGATACTGGGGCTGTGCAACAACTACGGCTACGTGGTGATGTTGACGGCCGCACACGACATTCTCAAAGAGCTGGAGGATGAAGACGAGCACGCCAAGCACGCGGCCCTGGTGAGTAGAGTGAAAGTGCAGGTCGCGGAACGTAGGACGTCCGCCGCCGCCGCCGCTACCTGCACCCTGTTTCGATCTCGCACGTGTTTTCGGTACGCCAGCAGTGTTGGTGGGTTGGAGTTGAGTTTGTTTTGAGAGTGGCACGCAGCGTTGCTACGTCCGTGACGATTCGCGACGTTTGAACATCGCCTGCTTGTGGTGGTAGCGTAACCTACCGATACAGTGTCGTTTGATGGAGGCCTACTGCCGTGTGTTGCTCGATCACGTCTCGAGGGGATTCCGGTGTAGCGCTAAACCGCGCAAGGTCAACGACAGGTACAGGTCCGGTTCTTTCAAACCAAGCGAACCGAAGCCGACCTGCCGAAGATCGCGCATCACGTGGGTACCTTCGCGCCTCCATTTATGATGTAGCTGGTGCGCGGAGCCACAGTCGGAGTCGGTTTGTCGGTTGAATGATTGATTAGCTTACGGGGGCCACTTCAAGTGGTGGTCAATGTCTCGGACGCCGGCTGATAAGCCACGCACCGGCGGCTGTGACAAGGCGAGACCTTCTGCTGCTCGTGGGGGCTCGCGTGATCTGCCTACACAAGCTCGACGACCGCTCGCGAAAGGATCGCCCAGTGCGCTAGTTTATCAGCGTGGGTTTGCGTGGGAGGGGTGATAAAGGTTGTTAAAAGTGGACAACCGTAATCAGACGACAGGAGCAGAATCAATGAATTTCAACCACACGGCGCTCGGATGTTTTGGATCGGACAATTGTTGATCAGAGTTCAATTCATGGAGATAGTCGCGAGATAATTTATTGTGCGCACTGGGAGGGTGGTTCCCTTATCTAGCGGGCAGTTAAGGGAAGTGCCGGTAGGGTATGTGGTACGTTGTTAACGTGTAAACCACGTGTGTGCTTACGTGCTGTCTCGGATGTGCACTTCCTGGTATCGTAGGGGATGGTTTTTAATAACGCAAATACGAATTGAATCTCTTAGTGATAGTTTTTTTTTCGAGGAGATAAGAACAGATATGTAACAATGCCTTGTCGAACAACATGTTAAATGATCTTGGCAGGCTTGTGAACATTCCAATTCGTACAAAGAATAAAAAGAGGAATAGGCGATAGCTTTCAAGATGTACGAAATGACTAAAGCATCTCCATTGAAACATGCTGGTACTAATAGCATTGTAATAGGCTGACAAACGTTTAAGTCGTACAAAGAGCCGTAAAATGCAACACAGTTAGACTATGTAGAACTTTGTGAGATAAAACGTTTAGAATGTTTGCTGCCTATCATTGGGTGTCTCAAATACCTGGACGGAACCGATGAAAACTGGTAAAAACCACTATAGGAATGTTTGAAATATTCTATTCACCTTGCAACTACGCGCAGCAGACCGGATTTCGTTGTATCCGAGATCATGTGCCCGAGCGCATGGATGCTTTCGTTCGATTAACATTCTCCCACAAAATGACCCCAAAAATGGGAAAACTCACCTATTCGCTGGCCTATTCTCAACCAATGGCCGGGTGGTAGTGGTCAACTAGCTAATAGGGCCGACCTCGTTAGTGAAATTTATTGTTTATTCAACTAAAAACATACCTCTGCTCATGTGTGTGTTTGTTTGTTCAACTGACAAAACAATCGCGCTGTAAAGGATTGTTTGAGTTTAACCCGTGGCACTTACTTTCGAAGAACTGCACCAGATGGATGCTGTGCCGAAATGCTATGGACCATGGTCCTGGCAGTACTGCTAGGGAAGGTAAACTTACCACAAGCGGTCGTTGACCATCATGGACCGAAGCTCTGTATATTCGCGCAGGATACTATAATGGCACAGTGGTGCATGCAGCGAAAACTAGCAGCACAATGGAGGAGCTGAACAATTGGCATAAGCACACATACAGCACACCATGGAGAGTTGTGATGTGTGGCTTTGCACTTTTTTGCTACCATTCTTTTGCGTTCGTGCTATTTTGCGCCATTTATAAAGTGCATCCGTTGCAGTGCACCACACCGTGCAACCAGGGATGCTGTGCTGTGCTGGGCATTGTTTTGTGGCCGGGGCGTTAAGCACGAACAACGCGGCCAACACGAGCGCCAGCCAAATCGGAAGCGATCTGGTTGGGATTCATTGCATCTATCTTGGTCGTTTGAGTGTATTCCACAAATGGTCCTCGGTGTTTTTTTAGTTTTTTTGCAACATTCAACAAGGGGATTAATGAATATTTTTACTTTTCAAATGAAACTGCCTCTCGCACGCTTTATTGATATAATTCACGTTATGCTGCTCCATGATGGGTTCATTGCTCTCGTGGCCACATAATTCTGTGTACGTTCGGTTCAGCCAAGGGATCGTCCTTTTTGCATTCGGAAGCAGAATGATTCAACGAACATAAAAGTACCTTAATATTTTTGGAAATTGTAAATTACTGAGAAAGTGCTGTTGCTGCAGGAGGTTCGCTAGAACTATGAAGATAAATTTAGGAACTGTTGTGAATTTTTTTATTAAAATTCATATTTCTCTTTAATAATCGTGCTGAAAAATGGAGTCATGTGTGCATATTTATTTTATTTAGAACTTGATTATACGGAAAATGATCAGAAGAAATTGATAACTATTTATAATGTCAGCGAGCCTGGTTTGTATTGATTTTATTAACAACAATTATGCAGATAGGGATGTCATAAGAATGTCTTGATTGCTCTTTATATCCTGTACAATTCTCTCTACAGATTATTCAAAATGGTTAGAATATTAGTGAATGCATTAGAATTGCTAGTGAAGGGCTTTAACATAAAACAGATCCAGATTGTTTTGTTGTAAATAGTAAAACAAGCGCCTTTAATGAATGCTACATTTTTAAAAATCAAAACTGTTTAATGATAATTTATATTGCTATTAATTGCAAACAAGAAACATTTTATGAGCAAAGCATATTCGCCCTTGAATATGTATCGTAGGCTTTAAAGATCTCGAATTCTCGTTTGTATGCCGCGTTAATACCTTTGCCATTTATGCAACGTTCATCATCACAACTCACTCTCTGTTGCTTCATTCGCTTCTCTAGAATGCTCAGTACAGTGCCCTCAACACGACGGCTCGGTCGGATGATGTTACCTTCGGTTATGAGTCGCGGCCCTGTAACAAGCTCTCAACCGGGGCTATTCTGCTTGCGGACATCCTACCGGCGCTGGCCGTCAAATCGATTGCATCGTTCTTCCCGCTGGCCAAACAGTAAGCTCCACCGACCTCGCAAGGGTACCGTATCCAGCCCCATCCAGCAGCCAGGTGGTCTAATCTCGCCTCTCAAACCCGTTTGCAGCATTCGCGTTTCGCTATGTGTTGCTGCGGCCGCTGCGGGCTTCCTGCTGACGGCGTTCGCCACCACCCAGTGGGTGCTCTTCCTTGGGGTGATAGCGACCTCGTTCTCGTCCGGTCTCGGCGAGGCAACGTTCCTGGCGTACGCGACGTATTTCAACAAGTCAGTAGCCCGCTGGACCATGCTGGTCCGCTTTTATTACTCTTGAATGTGGCGCCATGTAATGCGTGTGTCTCTTCGCCTGCAGGAACGTGATATCAACGTGGTCATCCGGAACGGGCGGTGCTGGTATCGCCGGATCTCTCTCCTACACCGGGCTCACCGAGCTGGGACTGACACCGAAGACCACCATCCTCATCATGCTGGTAGTGCCGGCCCTTGAAGCGGTCGCATTTTGGGTGTTGTTGCGCCACAAGGACACCGACAAACCGGCGGTGATGGCCGATGACAAGGAGAAAGCCGAAGAGATCGACTACAGCACGCTACCGGAAGAGGAACGACCGCTGGAGAACTGGAATCAGAAGCTGCGCTACATTCCATCGCTCTTCATCTTCATGATACCGCTGATCTTGGTGTATCTGCTGGAGTACTTCATTAACCAGGGTTTGGTAAGCAACAATGTGGTTGAACATGGCATGATGAGGATGGCAGATTGACTGTGTCCCTTTCTGCGTCCACTTTTAGTTCGAGCTGGTGTACTTCCCTGGCATTTGGTTGTCGCAATCGGGCCAGTACCGTTGGTATCAGGTGATCTACCAGATCGGTGTGTTTATATCGCGATCCTCCGTCAATTTGGTGCAGTTCCGGCACGTGTGGATCATGGCCGTGTTCCAGTTCATCAACGTGGTGTACTTTACGTTTGAAGCCGTCTACTTCTTCACGCCCTCGATCTGGATCATCTTCGTGCTGATCCTGTGGGAGGGGTTGCTTGGGGGTGGTGGCTACGTCAACACCTTCTACCGTCTGCAGACGGAGGTACCGGCCGCACGCCGCGAGTACGCCATGATGGTTACGTCCATCTCCGACTCGGTCGGCATTGCGCTTGCCGGTGTTGCTGCCATACCGTCGCACAATGCAATCTGTGATCTGCCGGTGCCCGATCGGTTGTTGTAGACTGACTGGTTGTTTGCTTACTGACCAAATAAAGCGAGTTTGTACGAGAACCAATGTGCTGTGTGCTAGGAACTTTTGTACAGGCGAAAATATTGAGTAAGCAAAAAAAAAATGCGCTGGAACATCCTTTTGTAATTATTAGAGAATTTGTTAAGCCGGGGATACATGAAGCGTAAACTGTAGTATAAACTCAGAGTGTAATGCCAAAAAGATTATAGGCCCGCGGAGCGTAAAACCGAGCGTAAAAGCAAGCGTAAACTTAGCACCAACATGAAGCGTAGCGTTATGAAGATTTGAATGTTCTACAGTCGCTAATATACAGCAACAACATCTTAAAATATAAAAGAAGATGTTCAGAAAACAACTTATCTCGTCGATTTATGTTTTTTGTGGCCAAAAACAGATGTTATTGATGTAATAGCATAGTGTAATTGCAGGTGCACCAATGTAATTGCAGTTGTCGTTTCGGTATAAACTTTTATGCGATTATTCCTGCCACACGAAGCGTAAACTTTTTGGCATTACATTCTGAGTTTATACGAGAGTTTACGCTTCATGTATCCCCGGCTTTACAGTTGTTAAATAGGTAAGGACGATTAACTCATGGCTTTCGATTTCGTTTTATTTCGAAATTCATACACAATTGCACAAATGGAACGATGGATAACTTTTGAAAAAAGCTCGCTGATATTCCCAAAATTGATCAAACATCTATCCATCAGCAGTCTCAATACCTATTGACTAACGAACGCTTTCAATTCGCACGCCCAATATTTCTCAGTTGGGCCACAACTGTACCAAGCATTGACGAACGATTTACCAAGGAACAAAGAATTTTCAGAATTTTCCTAAGCCCCTTATCCTTTTTCCTCCAACAGTTCCGATGGTCCGACACCTTGCGGTGATCCTGATGTGGGTCCGTTAGTCACAACTCGGGCTCAACTTCATCGACTCGGGCGTTCGATCACTCTGGAAAGCCGCTCCCTTTCTCCTCCAACAATCACTCACCACAAAGCCTCAAGTGACCCTCTAAACAGCGAAAAGTCGACTTAACCAAGTGACCATGTGGGTTGAAATGCGGTAAATGCCTCGAATCCTGCAGGCTTAGCCCAGACAGAAGCCGGAAAGAAAAGTCGAAAAACACTTTTATCATCCAGCCACCACCACCACACAAAAACCAATCACATCACATCCGGGGTGGTGCTGCGGACCTCATTGATTCCCCCTTTTGCTCTGGAAGTGGATGGAGTGTGATCTAAATTATGCAAATATGTTTTATCAGTTTTATAAACTACCGAGAGGAGCAGGCGAGCGAGCGACAGGTGGACATGGACACCGCAGTGACCAAAGTCAAACGAAAAGTCCTGTACCACACGCCAACGCTCCTGCTTCGGCCGGCGAATGTACCCGCAAGTGTCTCGAAACGAGGAGTTAAACGAAGGAATGGGAAAAGGATCATCAGCATCAGCAAGAGCGTCTCCCACATTGAACCCCTTACCGTGGGCGGTCGGTGTTTTGGAGCGGGACAGAAAAAACAATTTGCTTTTATTCGGAAACATCCTGGCCGGCGGTCGTGGACTGGTGGTCCAATACGTTCTCCGTAAGTCTCGATTTTCCCGACCACCAACGAATAATCCACCATGCTGTACTGGCCCATGGACCAGCCAGGTCGTTGTCACCGGATGTAATGCAATTTACATAGTTTCATGTTTACCATTTGCATATTTTTGGGATGCTATCACCGATGGCGGCTGCATACACACGAACACGCACATCCGTGGATGGTGAAAAGGATGTCGTTTGAGAGGTACTTTCTCGGTGCTGAGAATCGAACGTGGGCCAGCCCTGGACGGGGTGTAGTGGAAGAAAGGATTAACACCTTCATCTGCGGTCGTACCGGCCGGAGTTCTGGAGGATACCGGTGCGGTATTGAGAAACGATCAGTGGAAAGGGACACCATGGTTATGGAGCGCTTGAATTGTTTCCAAGAACCAACTCGGGCCCACCAAGTCCAGGTCCACCTTCGCACATTCGCAAATCGCGACACGTGTCGTCGAAGCACCAAGTTTTGTGCCGGCCCCAAAGTTTCCCAATCAATTTCGCCTCCTCTATTAATCGCATCCCCCTGATACCTGGCTGAGGCCGACAATCCAACAATCGATCGATCGATCGATCGGCTTGGTGCTTACCTTGGTCGTTGAATTACCAATATTGTTCCCGGAAGCCACCGGCCAGAATGGTTGTGGTACTGCGCGCCATGGCACACGCCAAGTTTCCGCCGAGGATTCCGGTGGATTTCAATTGATTGCTTCTTGGAAGAGCAGCTTTCAAAGGGTGCAAAGGGGATTTGCCGGGCCGGGAGCCCACACCACGCACTTGCTCCGTCTTTCGATAATTCCTTTGCCACCATCATTATCCTCATCAACGGTAGCAGCAGCAACAGGATTGATCCTGTTAGCGATAATTTGCCAACGTTCCAGCATCACGTGCTGTCAGTGTCGACGTCAATCAAAAGGAGACGACATGGTGAATGGTGTATTATGCGCGCGGAAAGAAGCTGACCGGGGGAAACCGCTGGAATTACCAGTAACAATAACACTTCAAACAATGCTGGAAAACTTACTTACCTTTTTAACAAAATGTCACCACCGCGCGAACTGCTTCAGCGAACGAAATGAATTGCCGAGAAAGGGCCTCGAAAGGTACCACCGAAAGGAGTGCAAACATTTGGTTTCTTTGAAAATAAATTACATCCTCGCCGGCTACACGACACCTTCACGCCAGCTGTACGTCCTCGCTTCACTGGTGTCACACTGGAAAATGTGTGTCATGGGGAGAAATTAGCATTATTCCTGGATCCTGGCCCGAAAGCGTGCTTGTTCCTCCGCATGCTCCCTAGAGGCTTCACGGTCGGTGCGGTGGAAATTCTGTTTCATTCTTTTATTTTCCACGGAAAACCAGCTCGTACGGTTCCATCGTTACTCACTTTGATTGGCGACTTTCTCGAGAAGAGATCCTTTCCGTCGGTGGCATGGTGTCCTACGACGATACTGAGGTGCACGAGGGTCTGTCGCGCCGAGTAACGCCGCGTTGCCAACTACGTTGGCCATGTTTCACGCTTTTCTGCGGAGGCTTTTCGGAATAAAATGGAAACCCTGTTGCAAATAATGAAAAAAAGCAGGAAACAATAGACACCGATACCCCAAAAAGGGTCTCTCTCGCTGAACGGAAACGAATTTGAATTTTTATGAAAATTGGCTTGGCCCTCGGCCCTCCACATGAAGCATAAATCTGTGGCCGCGTACGCGACGCGTACGGTACCCCCAGCTGTGAGGCCGCTTAGTGACATTAGCGGGCAATACGCTACCAATGCCAGGAAGCCCCCCGACGGAAAGGACGGCATGTGGTGTAGAGGAAATAAGAAAATAATTTTGAAATTATCCTCCGGAAAGCCATTAGTCGGTGTGCGCGACCGCGGGGCCGTGCCACCGTGTTTATTACCCCACCGAGGCAGGACGGCTCGGTAGCGACAGCGGCGCGAAGATAAATCAACGACACATCCGCTAGCACGTTCTGTGCTGTCCGGGCGTACACGAAATTCGAAAACAATGTCCCGCACCCACACACACCACGTGATATCACCAGCTGGAATGGCCAGTTGGTTGGTAGGTCGGTTCGGTCGGTTCGGTCGGTTGGTGGTCACCTGCGGCTCCTTCGCCGGTGGTTCTGGCTTCATAAATTTGACGATTAATGCTGAAGATAATTATTTGCGCTCACCTGTGGTCCCCTGCGTTGGTGCTGGTGTGCCGGAAGGGTGGGATGGGTTGAGTGGTGGTCCAGCTGAGTTGGTTTTAATTCGTTTCCGGTGGCGGTCCTGCGCCTGGGCGGTCGTGGCTCGCGATGGTACCACGGCACGGCACGTAACATCCATTTGTTGGTGGATCTGGCAGGCCAACGACAACGACGACGATCCTGCACGATCCGGTCGGCCATTATGCAAAGTAATACATACATACGCAGACACACAGGCGATAGGCAACGGTTCTTTCCGGTTTAGTTGACTGCTGATCTTCGAGCCTTCGAGCGACAAGGGACCGGACGGCCAATGACACTCGTTTGTTTTAATGGTACTCAAGGATTAAACATCCTTAGGGCGGAAGGAGACCTCGACTGTTGTGCGACTTCTATTGGGGCTACTATCTATACCTAACGGTGACAAATGAAGATAAGCTCCGATAAGCTTAGCACCAACCGTCGAAGAAGCAAAGTCCTGGCTTGGAGCGGCACGTCTTAGTAGCCTTTAGGATGAAGGAACTTTATTAATTGTAGCGCGCGGTACGTGAGAAGCTACACCTGTGCTACCGACCAATGGAGACTCAGAGGAGCAGATACGTTTACTATTGGGGTTCGTAGTAGTCTTCATTTTCGTAGTAGTTCAACGTTGGATCATGTTTGTGAAGAGCAATATTTGTACGCTCGCCGGTGCGGTAATTACGTTTCCTGCGGAAACGATGGAAGGGAGTGTTTGAAGTTTTTTTTTTGCTTGTCCCCAGAAAGTAAACGAGAGCACGAGTGGCTTGGAGGTATTTAATTACTATCGTAAAGTGTAGTTTTGGCTCACGGCGTAGATCCGTTCCATGAGAGCGGCAGCCAGGGACCACTGGAGACAAATTGGATCCAACATCAAAGCAGCAGCAGACGTAGAATCCCCTGGTAATGCCGTGTTTCCATGGCGCTCGAAATCCTCGAATGCTGGATTGCGGCTCCTGGATGGAACCGGTAGAACCAGTGTTGGCAATGCAGCCACCGGAACGGAATGGCTCTGGCGTACCGCCGGTTCCCCCAGCCCCCCCGCCCCTCCCCGGGGCGTGTTCATTGGACGAAATGAAAATAAAAGTTATTAACACGCTCGCCATCTTTTCTAGAGTTGCGATCCCCGGAGGCGTGTGTTTTTATACGGTGGTGGTGGTGGTTGCCGTCGAGGGAGGGAATTAAATTTATGAAAGAGTATTGCCTCACCAACTAGCGACTCGACCGACTGCCGGGCTAGAAACCGTTGGATGCAGCAAACGATATTCCTGGGAGTGCTAGGGCTGGTGTGATAGACTCTCCGGCATCCAGCACTCCGTACACCGTTCGAGTCCGGTATCATTGCCAACGGCTTAACACTCTTATCTACGACTTGGACTTTCGTTCCTTCGTTCCTTGCTTGAACACCATTGTTCCAGACTTCCGGCTGCAGGTGCACCAACGGACTGTGCACAGCTCAGCTCAAAGTAAATAAATTCTGGTCGAGTTAAGGGGTCGTTGTGGTTGGCAGGAGATGGACGCCTTGGTGCAGCCATGCTGTGCATTGAGCGAAGCACTGCTGATGGCACTGGTGCACCAACCGTTGCAGGATGCGGTGTGTTTGAAGAACTGTAACTGAGTTTTTCAAGCAGTCTCGGTGCCCTCGATGTTCCACACCCCCCCTTGTGTCAGTTCCATTTGTAGTCCATCAGTGAGCAGGAAATGAAATCAAATTGTAAGCCGTCCGTAACACGAAATCCGTGCCGCTGAAGCAGCTGTTACGACGGATCGTCCGTCTGCTACGGGAAGTTTGCTCAAGAAGCCTTGACCAAAAGAAGGTTCTTCGGTTCGGTTTGTTGCACGGACATGATGTTGGTCTTAAAGCACGATTTACATATCATCAAAAGAAGCAGCAGGGGAACGAACGCACAAGTACGAACCATAATTCTTTGGTCGAACTTCGCCCCCGGGACTTCTGTTGCTGCCTTCAACACATATGGATTGACATTCTACTAAGCTGCCAGATCCGGCCGATGGGCTTTTCCTCTCAACAACTGACCAGAAAGGGGGGGGGGGGGGGATGGGAACGGATTAAGGTTTAAGGGGCCCAAGAGCCCGGTACTGCGTGGTCCCTTCATCTGGTGCAACCTTACTCGATCCCGGAATCATAATCCCTACATTCTCCGGCTTATGGACCTCTTGGGTTTCGAATCTTCATTTCGTCTCGTCGTCTCGTAGGCCGAGCAGCGGGTGCCCGTTGCTCGCACAATTTATCGAAATCGGGCTCGATCTCCCTCGACCATTCGTCGGTCGGTTGGCGGGTGCCGGATCCTAAATAGGAAGCCTTTCGGGGCCTAGCCCGTAAAACAAACATGTTGTGTTGTGCCCGAACAGACTGTCGGAATCGATTAAGCTTTTCGGGATTTCGGGAAGGAAAACAGGCCGGACGCTGGATGCCTACGCACACAACCGGAACTCGGCGGTCGATTGCAAGCGACTCGCAATTTTGGTTGTTATTTTGGTGGCCGTAGCCAGATGGTAGGGGTTGCTGCTGTTTGCCGGTTTTTGCGATTCTCTTTTCTTCCCGGCTGTTCCGGGCCAATGGGACGTTTGGTTTTTGTGCACAACATCGGGACGGGCCACATCAGCGTCACGGGATTCTGGCTTCTAACGGTTAAGAATGCTGTTCAGAGAGAGAAAGAGAGAGAGAGATTAAACTTTTCACCAACCAGCATCCTCTAGCTGCTTGTGTTGTGCTGTTGCTCACTAGTCTTCTGACGTTAGAGCTCTCGCCGGTCAATTCGCCTTCCCGTTTTGCAACATTTCCAATATACGCTCGAGGGAGCTGACCCCGTTGGGAGTCGGAGGGGACTGGAATGGCAACTGTTTTGATATTGTTCGGTTACGCTTTGCCCTAGTGGCTACGGTCGTGTGGAATGAAGTGTCTCGAGTGAGTGATAAGGCTGCCGACAAGACCATCATCTGGTAGTGTGTCTGGTGGAATAAATTCTTGCTAAATCACATTCAAGAAAGTGCAACAAAGAGCGAGATTCCTACAGGAGCTGGAAGCATGAGACCGTTGCAAGGGAATAGTTTTGATGAAACGGGACAACTTGAATAGATAAAAGCTGTTGGTTGATATCTCAACATGAAGGGATTGCGTTTTAAATATGCGTCAAAAATTGAATAAAATTCCATTATGTTGGTTTGTTTATGACCATTGGCTTTGTTCAATACTTGCCAGAAAATAACGCAATTTTCTGAAAAGGTATGAGGAGATTAGTAGATTTTGATTTGACCAATCAAATTGATTTCGTTATCGGGGTACGTGACATCGTGACCGCCAGCACACTAGACCGCAATCACAATATGATCCTTCTGGTGGTTGGTGTAGGATAGCAACCACTTCTGACGATAAAAACCATGATTTGTGTAAAGACATAAATGTTATAACAGACAGCATTATAGAACTCCAGTTCAATATTCTGTTGAGGCGTTCAATGACAAATTTTTGCTCAAGGTATGCTGAGATCCTTCAGAACGAATGGCTATCAATTAAAGAAGTGTTTGAGGTAATGAAAGGTTTTTAGATTTCATTACCAAAACGAATCCGGTTTTCTGTAAACGAAAATATCATTAAAAAGGGATCAGAACGTTGAAATGCTGTCTACATAAATTTAAATCGGTTAAGCAAAGTAGTGACGATGGAGACCAAATTTGTTGTAAATAAATGATGGAATCCTAAATATGCTCAGATATCCGAGCACCAGCTAGTTGAAGGATAAGGCGACGTCTGCATATGGCGGGACCGCAACAGAGATAGGCTAGAGATCCGATTTGATAATTGACATCGAAAACAGCACAGCACTGTGTTCCATTGAGTTATGCGGGCTGTCAGGATTTGAGTCAGTTGAAATGACAGCCAGCATTTAAAATTTAAGCGCTGGTTCCGTAGATACTGCTTTACCATTTCGTTCCAATCCAGAGTTCCATCGTGACCAGCGTGTCTCGCGGTTGATGGAATCATTGCCCTAAGTGCTACTCACCTACAAATGGGGACCATTTCGGGGACGACAAAAATAAATTTACCCTCCCTTTACTTTTTCATGTTGTTCTTTATTTTGATCGTATTGTTCCTTTTGCTGTTTTGTTGCTGTTTTTGTCCTTAATAGTTTGATGTGTCGCTTGCTCTGTGGCGCGCTTGCCCAGAAAATGCGGTTTTACAGTTTATTTTTGAAAAATATAACAATTTTAGCCACACTCGCCCAGAGCCATAGATGTAGGTGAATGTCTCGTTCGGTCTCGTTCGGTCTCGTTCTACTTGGGCCTTTTCCTTAACCGTTCTACTGCTGTGCTGTTCTGCGGGATGTGCGGACATTCGTTTCACTAGCTGTGCGTCGTGTATTCTATATAGAATGTGTAAGAAGAATGTGTAATCCAGCTAACAGAAGCCGAACGTATCAAACTGCGAGATGGATGGTTGGTTTGCATTCAGAAATTTGTTTTACTATCTGCTCACTACTTTCAGAGCAATGGAACTCTCTGCTCTGTCTGTCTCTGTCTATGATCATGGTTTAACCTGAATTGGTGACAGAAAACATTGCGACAGTGTCGTAGAATGAACGTAACAATAGAAATAATATACGTTCTTAGTCGTTCCAGCGCACATAGTCCAGTATTGGCAGTCCAGTATTAGTCCTGTTACATTCTACGGTGTGTCCTAGGGGTGTGGCGTTCCTAACGTTATACCTTAACTGATTTCTAGTTTCTTTGTAGCCTGTCAAACACAAATTCGAAAGCACTAGCCGTAACCGAACGGATCCTTAACGCAGTCTCTTGCAGTGACCAGAGGATAAGCAGTGACAGTAGTGTCTGTGTGGCGAAGAGTAATTCGTCCTCGGGGGGTGCGATCGGGCTGTTATTTCTACTTCTCATACCGTTCGCATTCGCGGATGCCAAAAAGAAGGTTGGAGGGAATAGGGGAAGGGGGTGCACAATGTTATTACACTATTAGCTGCCGTGTGCATTGTGTGGAAACCATGCACAATTGGATTTAAAACACTACTACGAGAACGAGAGCACGATGATGGTTTGATGGATAGCTGCATTGCTTGTGCTCGGGCCGCCTTGTCTGACTGGCCCGTCTGCCCGGACTTGTCGGTCGGATTTTGTCGATAAAGCGGCCAAGCCATATACGGGATTAGCACGGGTACACCCGGGAGAGAGTAGAAGGGAAAGTGTAAAAAATGTCCTACGCTCTTCCGGGTGGATACTACGTTCCGATCAATAGGTGCACTGAGTGAGCTGTGCGAGCCTGCGAAATGTCTATTGTATTTTGTGTGTAGGGAGAGTGTGCTGCATCACCATCATCATCATCGTCATTATCTCATCTTGTATATTACATGCACTAACCATCTGAAACATTCAGCTCTTGGTTCCGGCATCCTTTCCGTTCTTATCTTGTTCATTTCTTGTGCTCGTTTGTGTAGGGGGTTTGACTTGTTTTTCTTTTAGAGTTTATTTGGTTTGGTTTCAATATTGTTTGTCTTTACACACTTATATCTCTGAATGTACTTACCGGCTAGATATACTCTTTTGTGGTTTTCTTGCGGTTAGCAGTTTTTTTCCTTTTTTTATTTCACCTCTTTTTCTCTCTCTTGCTCCTTACCTTTTCTCCCTTTCTTACACTATTCTATCGACTTTGACTACTCATATCTAAAACATAGCTCCATGTTTAAGTGCCATTTTCTTGCGTTTTTCGCTTCTCGTTTGCGTTGCGTCCTTTGGTGGCCGATCGTTTCGTTCTCTTCTGCCTGATGTACTGTTTAGGGGGAATCACGTTCGCCTCACTCTTGGGTTATTCTTCTTGTTGCTGTTCCTCGCTTTTTCTGGTTTCTCTTTATTCCCAGTTTTACGGCTCACAGGCTTCACCGTTAGAAAATTGACTATAACTTTTGTTTTGCTGTTTGCTGTTTACTCTTCTGCTTGTTTGTTTGTTTGCTTTATGTCTGTGTGGAGTAATGTTCTGTTGCTTATTCCATTTACACCGAATGGGCTCCGATGCCGAATAGCGCACTCTTTGCGCCTTTGTCCTGTATGTTTGTGTCTGTGTGCTGCTTGTGAGAGGCGCTACTTGTGTTCTAATCTCTGATATTTATATCTGATGTTTGTGTGATCGTTTGTTAAGAGCACGCACCCAGAGAGCGAGAGAGACACCCATCCAGTGGGGAGGGGCGATGCATGATCACGAGGATTCCATTATGTGATCGTTTAACGGGTGCGTTCACACACAAGCACTTGCGTGTGTTGGGAATCCATTTTTCTTTTGTTCTTTTTCATTTATTTCCTCGCTCGTCCATATGTTTGACATCAATTTATGCTTACGCCGGCTGCTGGCTTGAGTTTCGCGTACGGTACCTCCACCATCTACCGCCATCTATCTTTCCGACTAATACCAATGAGAATCGTAGGTCCTGGCTCTTACAATAAGAAAAATGCAAATGCTACAAGTGAGAGGGGGTGTCAAGAACATCCCAATGATATTACCTAAACCGTTGCTCTCGCGGCTTTGACCACTGCATGGTGGTAAGATGGTAAGGGCGGCGATCTGATGCTGGTAAACTGGCCGCGAACTTGGATTTCTTCCTCGGTATTGTTTCTCCCGTTGGTGCGCAATCTCCCGTCAGACTCACACAAACGCACACCACGTAAAAGATATTGTCATTTTCTATTGCTTATGCGTTCACATAGAAAACCGTCCGCCCGGAACACTGCCGGCATGCCGCGAGAGCAATCGCTTTAGATATCGAGATGGAGGATCGATTGTGAGCACAAACTTTTACCAAATACTTTAACAAAACCCGGAGCTGACCAGCGACCTATTGAGACCAATACGGCGAAACAATATTGCAATATGGAAACAATTGGGTCGCGGTGAAAGGAACTGGCTATTTCGTTACATTCGCTCCCTCACCACCAAGATGTTTGTGGTGTAGCACATACACCTTCGTTTTATTCTCCCCTCTTTCCTTATTCCTTCCTCCATTTTCTTCTCATGCCGTTCCTGGTTAAAAATCTTCTTTCCATTAAAACGTCTATTATTGTCATGATTTTGTTTGTTGCCCACCATTGTTGCCCTATCCGGCTCTTCCGTTTGTGCTTTCCGAAGGGAGTTACGCAATACGATGACATCATTGTGTGGGGCACACACGGAAATTCAAGCACAACGAGCCGCACCACCCCTCGTCTGTCTTGTTGTTTGGACTTGTGGCGGATTTTTCGGGGTCGGCGAGATCTCCTCTGCAAACGCTACCCTGCGACGGCGACGGTGATCACTCGGTTGGTGGTGGGTGACTGTGACCGTGCCTACGTGTGTGTTGTGCGCCCTCCGAGTTGTACGATTATCTTGGTTGAATTCTTGGTTGATATGTCAGGCAAAAGTGTCAGGCGCACGTGTGTTGTTGGGTCCATTTTTTTTAAGCGAGGTCCTTCGCATAGACACACAGTGCTCACAGAGCAAACGGCAAACAGAGAGAAGTTTGATAAATCGATGTCAAACACCCCGGAAGGGCAGCTATTAGCTTTTTGAATCGCGGCACGGTTTTCGTGAAAGTACGCGATGTCTGACAGCGTCCCATTCTTCGTCTGGGACTTTTGTGACGTGCTCCAGTGTCGCTCTATATTATAATATGTATATATACCTATATACCTTTCGCTCATCTGCACTCTTATCTCGCTCTCTGCCCCCAGTACACTGCTACGCACCACCGTATCAATCATATATCCACCAATGGCCGCTATGCCATTGATCACATCAATCGCTCTTGCATCACCATCTTTCACCTCCTCTTCCTCCTTCATCATCTCTATCAGTAAATATATATTGTCGTTCGTCATCGTCTTCCCAATTTTTTCTCTTATTTTTTTTTCTTGTTGTTTTGCCTTCTTGGCGCCATTTGTTTTTTGCATCTTCCGCTACCTCGTCCACTTCATCTCTGTAGCCAACTGTCAACTTTAGACATTCCGAGATTTCTCGCGGCGCGTGTTTTTTGCTGCGTCAAAAGCTCCATCATGTCAACCGAACTGTGCTGCCGATCAATCAATTCTCGGGGATTTATCGCGGTGGTGGCGTCGTCGTCGTCGTCGTCGTCGATGGAGTGACAGTTGCGCTTCGCACACTCGGATCTCTCTCAGCCTCTCAGCCGAGGAGAAGGATAATGATGATTGAAGGAGCCGCTGCCAGACAGAAACAGAAAGGGGGAGAGTGAAAGCGAGGGAATGGAATCCGTGGGGAGTCACTTAAGGGGATCCTTAGGAGATGTTCCGGTAGTCGGGAAGGATCCCAATGTCTGAAGCAAGTTATCAGAACATTGGAGAAAGAAGAAAAGAGCAAGTTGGAGGAAAAGGACATTCAGGAAGGGGGCTCGGACTTTAAGGTTTAAGGCAATGGCTGGTGATTCAGGAGCGGATTGTTCGGGCCACCAGAGTTGTTGGCAGAGGACGAGGACACAGGACGACGTTTGGGCGGCGCACTGAGACGCCGATCGGTGATGGCGACGAATGGGAGCCGCTGGCGCTTCAACCGCCCATACCCTCCACCACCACCTCCTCCACCAAGTGGTTGTGGTGAAGCGACACGATGATACACGAACTGTCCGGCGCGTGACGACAACTTGTAATTGGGATGCCCACCACCGCCATCGTGACCACCACCGTGACCACTGGAAATCGTTGGCCGTCCGTACATCAGGTGCGTTCCGTCGTCATCGAGATCGTCATGATCACCTCCACCACTGCCGCCGCCGCCGCCGCCGTGCTTCTTGTCGTAGATGATGTGAATACCCTCGCCGGGCAGTGCGTTCGAGTGGATGGTTGACGATTGGATCGTCTCCTGGATGTAGTTCCGCTGCATACCCTGCCCCTTCGACTGGCTCGGTCGCTGCTCCTCGAACAGATCCTCCTCCATCCAGTGTGGATTTTTCCTACGATGATACTTTCGCTCCCGGTGCTTGTGCACACTGTAGTCGGACAGCGGGGCGATCGTTCCCTCGAGCAGATCGATCAGCTGCTTGTTCCGGCGATTGTACTTCTTGATGTACGGTGGCACATTGTCCGGTTTCGGTTCCGTCTTCAGCGAGCTCATTACCCGGTCAAAGTTGGGCCACTTCTCCTGGCTGCTACTGCTGCCACTTCCACCACCTCCCCCTCCACCGTGCCCACCATTCAGATGTGCCAAGATGTCCTCGTTCGTCGCCAGTTTGTTTGAATTTTCGTAGTAACTGATCTGACCCTGATAGTCCGGCTTAGCGTCCTGCATCTTCTTCCAACGCTCCCGCTCCCGTTCCAGCATCTTGCGCCGGTAGTAATCGTGGTGGAAGGTGTGGTACGGCTGATGGTACAGGCCACCCCGGTGGTGATGCGTGTGCTTAAAGTTCTTGTGCTTCTTGTACAGCTTCAACCGGTACGACTTGGCCTTCTTCTCCATCTGCTCGAAGATTGCATTTTCGTCGCCACCGTTGTCGTTGCCACCATCGCCAGTGTTTCCACCACCTTGTTCCGTGTCCGGTGCAATCGGTTTGTGCGTCGAAATGTCAGCATCTTCTAAGGAGAGTAAAAGAGAGAGAATGGAGTGTCCCGTTGGTCCCGTTGGTCCCAAATTGAGTTAATGCTTGTCTCAAAGGATGTATTCCTCCCAAAAAGGAAGGGAACTTACCATCATCCACTACCGCTGCCGAGGCCACCTTATTACGATCCGCACCGATCCGAGCGTTCGCCAGAAGGTAGGCACCGTCCAGCGAGTTCAGCAGATCGAGGCCCTTGCTCAGGAGTGCCGCATCGGATTCGGTTCGCGAGCTGGCCACCGTCGTACCATCGTCCTCATCGTGGCCAGTAGGTCGCGGCCGCAGGAATCGACTCCTCTCGATCGCATTATCATCCTCTTGTTCGTCCTCTTCTTGCACCTCACCACCATTGCCACCATCCTGGTCTTCGTTGTCGGTCTGGTCACGGAAGCTGGAGGTTCGCCGCCTCGGTCCGGTTCGGTCACGCCTTCCTGGTCCTTCCGGAATGCGGTCTTCCTCACCAACGTCAGCAGCATCACCACCACGACCGTCATCATCATCATCATCATCACCGTCATCACCGTCATCACCGTCATCGAGCGTCAGTTCTGGGAGCTCCTTCTCTCCGGCCATCCTTGGCCGGGGTAGCTGCTCGTCCACCTCCTTCACTGATGATGGTGGATCGCGTCGCGACGGATGAAATTCATTAAACGGATTCGCTTCATTTACATTGCGATCGCGCATACCAACACCACCACCACCACCACCACCCACGGAGGAGGGTCGTTCGTTGGCCATCGTCATGCTCATCATGTTTGGAAAGTTATAAATATCTGCCTCATCCGGTGCGAGGGCGATGAAGTTTTCACCATCCCCTCCACCTGCTCCTCCCGCACCGACGATCCCATCCACGTCACCGATGCCAGCGAAACCGCCATTCTCTCGCCGATGGCGATGATGCTTCGATGTCTGCTGCTGTTGCTGCTGCAGCTGCTGTCCTTCCGGAGTCTCCTGTTCCTGCGCCGAGAGCGAGCGGTAAAGAAAGGTAATGGCAAACGGATTAGCAAGCGAATCGAACGCAGGGCCGGTGTGGGCCCGTTTTTGGCTTCAGCAAATTCATTATCCTTCCACCACCCGCGTGTCCCACGGCGCTCCTTTGGGGGGGGGGGGGGGGGGGAAACAATTGTGGAATTCAGAAATAAATTAAAAATGATGGCTCAGCAATTGGTTCGGGAATCTGGGTGCGTAGCGGTGGGAGGGTGGCGCGTAGCGAGTCAAATCAATCACCGAATTATTTTTGTACAACCCCCTGGAACCATCCTTCCAGTCAACCCAACTTCTCATCACCACACCGCACGGGGGGGAACCGTTCAACAGTGGATCGGTTTTCGCGGTAAGCTTATCCAGGGACCGCGAGCGCTATTAATTATGCTGGACCCTGGCTGACGCCCTGGGGAGGGTGGTTAGCACACACCCCCCCCCCCCCCCCCCCCACTGACGGGGTAGCTGACGTTGCTAAGTTAGTTTTAATTAATTTAATTTGGGGTTTGGCACGGGGGGGGGGGGGGAGGATCTAGGACTTCGACATTAGCGAGCCTAGACACACTGGCACCCAAACTGGTGCGCACCGGATGGACCTGGCGCAATGCCCGGACCTTATTGCGTCGTTTGGTTGGTTTGGGGTTTGTGGTACGGTTTGAGGGGGGTGCTCTCGAATCAGTTCGTCGGAAAGTTCTGCCACTGTCTGCGCAGCGAATCAAAGTGAATCGCTCGCGATAACTTTGCTTAGTGAACACTTCGCCATGCGAATGGAATCAGTTCTAGGGCTCAATCTGTTACCTAAAGTTCTGTACAGTAACAATGCTTTTTCTCAGCCAAATAATTTCATCAGACTTGAATAATTAAGTTTTCGGTTGGGAGGTACTTGCAAAATAATTAAAAAAAAAAACAGCACTGATTATTTTGATACTCGATTATCACAATTCAAACCGCAACCAAATTTAGATTGAGAAATAAACGTCTTCTACATAGTTCACAACAAATCCCACGATCAATAGTTAAGCTTATGGGAATTAGAATTATGGTTTGTTTGTTAAACCAGGGGTCTCAAACTCATATACAAACTCATCTCAAACTCATTGCAGAGGACAGCTTCAACAAAGCAGGGGGCCGCAGTTTAAGGAATCCGCGCGTCCGCGGTCCTCACCATTTTGTGTTGAAAGTTTAAAAGTTGAGATTTTTTTGTATTATAAAATTTTTCGAACACTATTTTAATTAAAGATATATCATTTTGATACAGTTTGAGTGTGACTATCTGTTCTCAGTGTAGAGCACTTAGTGTTTTGTATGATTTCATTTGAGGGTAAAAATGTGCAGGTTTGATATTACGAGAGACTCTTCATTCGAAATCCTCAGGAAAGCGCGTTACACCCCAGCATTGCTCAGCCCATCACATCATACACCAAGCTGCACACTCCAATCGATAGCACGAATCGAATTTGCGGATTTACAGTCGCTTTCTCTCTCTCTCTCTCTCTCTCTCTCTCTCTCTCTCTCTCAATACCACTGACACAAAAACCGTAAACCAGCGTTTTTTATGAAACAAATAAAATTCACAACGTCATTACCGAGTACAATCAGTGGATTCGTTCGCTTCGTTGGTAGTTGAAGTGGCATCGCATCCAACCCGTGCGGACGAAGCGAAGAACAGACCGTTGTGTTGGGGTGGAAAAAGGTGGAGCAAAAACCAGGACCGTTCATAATGCGAGCACTTCGGGTCCGTAGTTCTTTGCTGAAGCACTCAACCGTCGAGTGACGATAGCTGCTAGAAGTCATGATTCGCGCTGGGTGCATAATTCCCGGATGGCCCGATGAAGCGGTCCCTTTTCGCCATTGATTCCATCCGCAATGATCGTCATTACGGTTGGCGATGGGTTCGAGAAAACGAGGGAACGGAGGAAGGGCAAGAGTTTTGCTTCTTCATTTTGTGGTTGACGCTCCCTGTTCGAGCGAGCTTTATTTGTTGCTATCGGAATGAGAAATCTGCTTCCAATTTCCCCTTATCGGAAGTGTCTGATGATTATGCTGCGATGGTGAGGCCACGCTGCTGATCAACTTTTTGAAGCCCCAGTCTGCAGCAACAGAAGATGAATCCGTGTCGACCGCCGCACTTGGAACGAGGTTGGCATCACATCCCATAGCTTCTGGTTAACCTGTTAAGGTTTATGCTCTTTGGTGGCCCGATATACTGGGTCGCCTAGCGTTCGCTAAGAGGATTTTGTGTGCGGTTGTTTGAGTTTCAGTGCAATTCCCTCAATATCGTGGAATTCACTCACCTTTAGCTCGTGTTCTCGTGAATTTCGTCAGATTTTAAAGTTAAATCATAAAGATGAAAATATTGAAGGAGTATATTTTTAAAACTTAAAGAGCCTTTTTTTAAACTTGTATAAGGATGAACGAATTTAGCTGGACAGTTCTATTGATTTAGAACTCTGAACAGTCTATTGTTCAATACTGATGAAACACTTGATAAAAATTTGAAACAATTCAATATCTCAAGCTGTCTAAATCGCATCTATTGAAACATATATGAAAGTGCAATGGAATGATTTGTTACCAAACAGTACTGGGACAACGCAGCCAACCAAGCCAATCGCACCAAACACAATGGAGGCGCCTCATGACACCGGGCGATTTTCCCACATGTGTCTAACTGAGAAATACGATGAATCGAAAGCATTTCTTCCACTGCATTTTGCCGTGCCGTTTGCCTTTATAATCCCATAAAAAAGACGGGGAAAAATATCATGCATTCATACTCTAGCTCGCTGCTCGCTACCCCCTAAATGCGCGTACAGCAGCTAGCGGTATCAACGTTTTACATCGAGAAACGAAACGTCCTGGCATCCTGGCTGCACCGTAGACACAGCTGCGTCCGACGAGTTTGTCGATGGTTGTTCTATCGAGCGCTTGTTTACAACCCTCGCCTCGATGTGCTTTGAAAATAGATAAACCACGACCAACGCAAAACCAATCGAACCGGTTCGATCGCTCGGAATGAAGTGGCTGGTGACCGCGTATGCAAACACATACACACTCGCAAACACGTGCTCGGTAGGGCGGACAGCAGTGACAGAAAAAGGCCATAAATTTACGATCAACAGACACGAGCTCCCCCCCCCCCCCCCCCCCGGGAGAGCACCTCCACCAGCACCGGTTGTCTTCCATTTAGTGAGCAATTCCAGCACCCTCTGTCTCGGTACCAGCACACTCCGCGGATTCGCTGAGTATCGAGAAGCAATAAAAGAAATAGAAAACCGCTCCAGCTGCTGACAGCTGCGAGTGACATCCGGCGACACAAATATGTTACTTTCATCGGGTTCCAACGATTCCGTTCGATAAAGGACGGTTATGTGCGCTCTGGTAATTTATCACGGAAGGGGAGGAATTTGATCCGGGGAAGGAGGTGCATCCCAAGAATGGATGGTACATTCCAAAAGAGGAATTAATTCCCGGACGTTTGATGAATTTCAGCACCGGATGGTGACGCCACGCTCCGTGAGCTTCCATTTTACATGTTTACATTCGGTGTAAATAGGCGTATCACGTTTTGGTATTCGTAGCGTGGTGGTGTAGCGCCAAGGCTGTCTGCCGATTTACTGTGGGGTATTTTCACTGAAAAGGGTAATTAGTCGAGAGCAAACATATTCCACATTCCGCTAGCCGTTCGTAGGTTTCAATTTAATCAATTCATTTAGTAACTAATTTCCCGGCAGGTAGGTTTGTACAAGATGTCGAAAAGGTGAATTATAGCGAATCATGTTTCTATTTCTAAGTCAATATGTCGCTTCTGAAATTCCATTCATTTGAAATCACTCATTCTTGGTGTATTTTTTGGTGTACCAAGGATTTCGGTTGGTGAATGATTCGGAAAACTACCTGAATCTCAAGCTCAAGTGGTTTCTATAATTGGCTCACCCAAAACTCAATTCAAAATAGTAGCAAACATAAAACGCATTCGCTGTCTTATTCTAAAATCACGTGGCATAATGCACCAGTAGAATGGAGTGCTGGTTCAAAATCCCATTATAAAACGATTGCTCGACAAACACTAGCAGCACCTTTCTGATGGTTCTTCCATAAATTAACAATAGACAGAGCAGACCCAGGGGCTGTTCCAATAGACTTACAACCATAGTTTGAGCTTATGGCAGCTCCATTTAGTGTGGTTCGGAACTTCCGGACAGTTTCAGTAGCATATGCGCGCTTCATTTTATGCCCGAAAGCCAGACGTGCACCGACAGAACATGTGGCCCTCGGTGCTCAAACCTCGAGCTACTCGAGCTACTCCCTTCTGGCTGGGCCCGAGGGCTGGCCTGATTGCGTTCTAATTTTACGGCCAAATGAAGCAATAAAAAGGAGGGAACACATAAAATGAATTTTCCCCGCTTGGCCCTTCCGTGACGTTTGACCTTCCGTCCGTCACGGAAATCACGTGTGCATGCGTGTATGTGTGCATGTACGTGTGCAATTTATGAGAAGAAAGGTTCCTGTTGGCCATTCCGTGAAAAAGAGTGAGAGAGAGGGCGGGATAAAGCAAGAGAGAAGTAAGTCTCGACCTTCCTGCTCTGCTCGGTTCGGTACGATGTATTGGACGGATTGACGGATTGAAAGGAAGGCGTCTACCGTTGTCCTGGAGAATGATTCTTCCTCTGCCTCACTCACGGTCCCCTTCCACCAACCTCCCTTTCTATCGCCCCATTTCACCTGCCCGAACCTTCTGTTAATGCTTTGGTGGTGTGGGAGAGGTCGATTTACCTCATTCATCAATCTCAGACGTGAATGACGGTAATACCCTTTTCTGGCGACGCACCAATCCATCCATCCAGTCCGTGAGGGCGGAAATCCGAGAACGAGGTGGGTGTTCGAAGAAGAAGGACGACCCCAGGACGAGGATCCCTTTCGTCTCCGGTTCCGGAGCAAAGAGTGGCGGCCATTACGCACCGGAGAAATGCTCGGTTCTCGCACGGACAGACCGTAGGAATGTCGGTTTGTCGCTTAGTGGTGGTTCCCACACAACCTGTTGTCACCCCTCCCGCGCCGTCCTTTATCCGGTTTCGTGTTTCATTTGTTTTGCTCCCTTCGCTCCGGACGGGACCCTTCATTCCGTGCAGCGTGGCCATATTGAACATTCGAGACAACTTCATCTCGATTCGATTCGATTCGATTCGAACGAAACGCACGGAAGCCATTTGTTGCATGCCACCGACGGACGGTGGACTGGCGGTGGAACCATAAGGATTCAATTTTCGGGCTCATTTCGTGGAAAAATCTATCAACTCCCTACTCCGATGATGGTGGTGGTTCGGCTGATCGGTTCCGGTCTCTCAGGGCAAGGAGGCAGCGCAGGAAACCGCAGAACCCGAAAACGGACGGCCCTTCCGGTTGAATTGATGCTGAGTTGGCAGCAAAGGTGAAGTGGCACCCGCACTTGGTGGCCTGCGTGGCGTGGGGTGTGGCAACGAAGGCAACATAAATCAATTACCTTTTCACCCAGTGTCGCACAATGGAAATTCAATTAGGGTCCCCGGGTGCTGTTGGGATTCCCTTCTCTCTTCCGCTCTCTCTCTCTCTCTCTTTCTCGCTCTCTCCCTCTGTCTATATCCAGCACGATCCGAGGATAATGAAAATGCCTGTCGGGTTATGCCTCGGACAAACCCCATGCTTGTGTTCGTCCTCATGCCTCCGGCAGTAGCTACCTTATCGTGCAAACTCTCGGGAGAGTAATTATGCTCGATGCTGCACTGGCGATTGGCCGCAACATGATCCAAGGCAACAGGGGCCGTTATGGTAATTTTATTGACTCAAGCAATAATCAGATTATCGGTAAATTAAGCCCGTACTCTCTGTGTGTGCTGGTGTGCGCGCCGGTATGCATGACATTTTGACGGGCTTGTCACCGTGGTGACACCGGTGGACGGATCGTGATCGTGATAGTGACAGTGTGCCGCTGTCGTGGATGAACATCTTGATTGCTGTGCAGAAGTGGGTCGTCGATTGAGAGTGGGATGGTGGTAATGGCCGTCCACTTCCACTTCGTTTTTTTTTCGGGGGGACCAAGCATTTAAAATTCCGCTCTCAACCACTTGGACGTCATTTTTATCATTTCAGTAACTACGAAAGGATGGTGCCTGCTCAGCTCAGGGCTTTTATCGATTTTCTTTGTGTCTCCGCTGTCTTGACTCTTTCGATGGAAGCTATCGATATGTCACTCTCGTCAGCGGCAATCGCGGGGCTGTCAATCATCATGATTTCCGGTCAGCAGTTCATGTGCGGCTATTCGGAGGACGTTGTGCTTCACCCCGAGACCGAGGCACATAACGATCGATATGCATGAGGGCGCTAGTTCGTCGCAGAAGGTTATGATGTCACGCTGAAGACCAGAAATGGAAATTCAACCGAAGATGCTTGTGGGGGGGGGGGGGGGGGGCTGTTCGCCCAGTGCCAATCACAATTGATCGAGGAGAGTGGGGGGGGGGGGGGAGGGTAGCGCGTTTCAAGATGATAATCAGACAATGCTGAGTGCAGCGTACGAAGGGCTGCAGGATCGGGATAATCAAATCAAATTAATAACACCGAGACCCGGCGCATCCGGCGACATGCCACGGGTTATTGATTGATCAAATTAGACAAGGGAGTAATTGATGGGCTGCAGGTAAGCTGCTGTAGGATAGACAATGAATTATTTATTGACGAAGACGTTTCTCGTTCGAAGTTATTACCACAAAATGCTGAATGAACATTTTGGGGGGCGAAAGGGGGGGGGGGCACTATTCGAGGAAAATGATTTGAACAGGAAGGAAGATACTTGTAATTCGATTTTTAACTTTCATTTGGAGCGATAAGATGTTAGATGTTTTGCTTTCTGTGGCTTTTCCATTGGCGATTGGATTTATGATTCAGCTACGCTATCAATTAATAAATTGTATTGAGCGCTTTATAATCAGTCTTCGATTTGATTCTTAATCCAACTGTTGAGTTGGTTTATGGCACCTGCTTTTGGTTGTTTAATGTTAGTTAAATTGTTTATGTTTTTCATACTTTTGGGTATTTTCATTTCAATCATGCATTATTATTGAAGTAACGATAATCTCACTCTTGAGTGATCTATTTAAGTGTGGATGATCTATTTAACAGAATAAATAATCCGTAATCGTTTTTTTAGGTATTTAAGAACACAAATTGTTCATTGCATTCTGCTCTAGCAATTTACTCGCTGCTCTGTCGTTTTAAGCTCCGAGCAATTGATTGAACTCTACGATCAGACTTTCGCCGAGCTCATTTGAAACTTTATAAAACTCCAATATTGAAACTATTTTAATGGTGAATTAATTCCTCACCAATAATACGCTGCTGTACAGTGGCATTCAATACATTATGTGAATCCTTTCAATAGATTTATTGGTTGATTCAAAGGAAACCATCCCAAAAACCTGCATGGCAATGTGGATCATAAAATTATAAAAATTCCAACATCAAAGTACTATCCGAACGGAAGTTCGTGAGCGGCTTAATTGCTAAACGTTATTCTTTCAATCACTTCAATCGTTCAAAGCGGCAACGGTTTCGCTTCGACAAACAACGGTGGTCGTTGGCCAATGAAGCGTAACCGATACCGAGAAGCCGCACGAAGGTGCCTGTTGCATGCTGATGCCATGCCTTCTCCTTTTGGGCTGGGCCGGGCCGGGCCGGGACGACCGGTGGGCTATTCAACTTATCCGCACCTAATTTCCCACACCATTTCCGCGCCGTGGCGCTGGCTGAAGGCGAAGCTTAAGATTCGCTTCTCTCCGATATCCAGCCGCGTCCGTCCATCCATCCATCCAGCCGATCCACCAATCCACCTAATGAAAGCGACCTAATCGTACAAATTGGATCGATTCCCCAAACGAAAAACCGATAAGAATCCGCCGAAAACCCAATCATCGGTGTCGGTAGCGGGCAGGTCGGGACCAGCCGTTCACTTCACTTCCATTCTTACCACTGGCCGTACCTTTTATGGGTCTTGAAATCAATGCTCCGTTGTAATCATTGATTACTAGTCTTTTATAGCATTTTCCAATTTTCGAGCCGTGGCGCCGTGTGTATGTGTTCGGTCCCTCGTCGTGCGGTCCTTTAGCACTTTTGGTTCGTCCGTGATGGCGTGAGGCGAGAAAACGAACCTTCCAAGGTTCGTCGATGGCAAGTCATGCCCGCAAACCGCAGACCGACGGCAAAGCGACCGGTCTGGAGACCGGTCCGTGGTGGGAAAGTTGCTTTTTGGCCGAAAATTCAATCAACCGGTCCGGGCATCGGTCCTGGATCGGGATTGGCGGGAACCCCGGTTGTGATCGCTTTCATCGGCATCATCGAATAGCCTTATCCTTGTTCGGCTCACTCGGCGACTCCATCTGGTCCGGAAAGAGCGGACTTGCGTGGAGTGAAGGCAGTAGTACCAAGGCCATTGCCACTGGGGCACCGTCGCTCTGACACCAAGGAAAAAAAGGACTTGCGGTAGCGTATAAAAGATAGCAGGAAAGGATCCAATGTAGGAGATTGGTGGGAGGGAATTTCCATTTTTCATAATCCGTCCTGATAAACTGATTGCAGTGCCATCGCTCTCGCATGCAAGAAAGGAGTCCTCGTCCAGACAAATTCCCCACAGAACACACACTCTTGCGGTGTGGGCTTTAGGGCTTAAACTGCACAATGTCTCTTGCTCTCTTTGGCAGAGCGTCTGGGGTATTTGTGCAACATTGTTCTCTTGTATTTTAAAAGATCTCTACTCTGACGGCCTCATAAGCGCTTCTTTCCCCGTTGTTTGGCCATTTGGTGACGATAGCTCTATTCCTCCGTTCATCTTCTTTAACACCACATTCAGTACGTACAGATCTATTTTTAGATTAATCTTTTAGGATTGATAAAATATATTCCCTGGCAGAGTGATGAAAAATATGTTTTTAATAGATTTCAAGAACGGAAGAATAAAAATTGCTCGGTTGGGAACGGCTGCTTCAATCAGTTGGTGCTGAAGGAAACACAAAAAGTACAGAGAAAAGACAAAACGACAACTTTTTTTGTATTAAGTATTAGAATCGCTTGAAGAAAACAAAGCAAGAGAATTATTAATTTTCATAAAACTAGGAAAATAAATAATGCTTAAGCAACTTGCTAACTATTGATAATTTAATGCTTTAAAAAACTGTATACCACTGCCTATGATTGCGCAGCCTTTGGCAAAAAGTGGAAAAACAAAATAAACAGCTCAAAATGTGAAGCGATATACTTCACCCGTAAAACAAGGGAAAGTAAACTCCCAAACAAAGACCTGAAAATAAATAAAATAGACATCCCGTATAAATCATCAGTAGACTACCTACGAATGACTTTAGATAAAAGACTTACATACAGCAACCATATTGAAAACAAAATAATAAAAGGGCATAAGGCAATTAGATCACTAAATTGCTTCATGAATAGCAAGACTAAACTAAATCTAAATAACAAATTACTTTTATACACTGCGACAATCAGACCAATCATAACCTATGCATCTCCTGTATGGGCCAATTGTGCAAACACTCACATAAACAAAATCCAAGTAATGCAAAACAAAATGATACTAAATCTGCCGCCTTGGTACAGTACCGTAGATATCCACTCAAGATGCAAAATAGAACGAATAAGGACACATTTAAATAAAACCCAATCGAGGTACAAGAACAATTGCATCTCATATCCCCACAACCTTGTAAAGAATCTTAGCCAATAGGTTAGCATTAAGTGTACAGTTAGTGATAAGGTTAGGTTAAAGATAAACAAATCTGGCAGGTTTTGTAAATTTTTCCTGCACTCAAATCCAAACTCCCCAGGGGAAAACAACAAACTAGGAAACTAGAGCTTTACAATGAAAGTAAATGTCAAAACAAGCGTGGAAAAATTTAGAAATTGAACCCACTTTCCAAACATGCGTTTTGCAATGTTGTCAACAATTGAATTGTATGAATTTTCCAAATAAAGAGACTACTACTACTACTACTACTACTACTACTACTACTACTACTACTGCTGCCTATGTTTATGAATTGATTCATGATCCAATCATGCAATTCACTGCATAGTGCAGCGACATTCAAATCCCAAAAACAATAGCAATTACTCGATTCCAACGAGTGCACAAGAGTAGCAAACAGTCACGGCTTTTCGTCACCGAAAACGATCAATCATTCACTTCACCGGACATTTTATTTCCATTTTCTAGCCCGGACCAAACCTGGCCCGTCTCAAAGTGCTGCGACCACAACCGCGACAAAAACGGGCTTATTAATAAATACTCAACCCGGCGAACCGGCCAAAACCTGGGGCATCTGGGCCCCGGGACAGCGTGATCTCTCGTGAACACCCGGGCATCCAACTAGTCAGATGCCAGACGCTGCATCTATGGTGGCAACTCAACATCGACATGGATTCATCATGAATTTGCCCAGCGGCCGATGGCGGGCCACTTGCTAATATCGTCTCGTAGTTTGTGGTGCCCGGGTGAGGGAGGCCGACCCCGAAGAGATAGAGAGAGGGGTTAACCCTTTGACAATCTGTGGCCCACCTTTCTCGCTGTTTCTGTGCCTAGCGTGCCGGACTAGCTTTTTCCGGGAAAACGGAAAGTTTATCGTTCATATCCCAGCAGCGGCAACATGCCATCGTGCCCTTGGGATGCCTAAAACGAACGACGGGCCGTCCGCCCGACCGAGGGGCCGGACAGATTCGTTACTCCCGTGCCGTTTTCCCCGCAATCCATTTAGTGAAGGAAAATATTGTTTTTCTGGTGAGTCAGAGAGAGAGAGAGAGAGAGATCATTTGAGCCACCTTAGCGAGGAGGGCTTCTTTCGGCACCATTTTCGGTCAGCCAAGCCTGCTCCGGCCAACGGAAACTTTTAGTTTCTCCCCGATGTCCTCTCCAGCCCATATTTTGCCACGTGCTCCAGGGATCTGTGTGTTGCGGTGAGGTATTTTTAGAACCAGATTCCTGCCGCTTTATGCAAGTGGTGGTCACACCGGTCCCGGAAGGCCAGCACGATAGTGATGTAATCGGATTTAAGCCGCCCGGATCGACGCTGACGTCATGCGATGGTATTGCGGTGACTGCATGTCTGTACGACTTACCTGGGGACTCGTTTCGTTCTTTGCTCCGCTCGGCTCCGACTTGGGTCCATCTGGGGATGATTGGAGTGCGGCCGACCGGCAAACGACGATCGAGAAAGAGAAGAAAGAAGACGCAAAACAGATTAACTCCTGTTGCCCAGTGCGGCAGAACCGGTCACCATGATGTCCTCTGTCTGTCTCCTGTGGCAAAATCCATTTGCTTTAGCTCTGCTAAACAGGATGTGACCTCCATTCGGGCGGCTTATCGGTATGCTGCTGCAGCATACACGTCCCAGTACCGGTTACCGGGCCACACGTGCACGTTTTGCAGTCTGCAAGCAAGGTTTTTAATGTTTCCATTTTTGGTGATGCACAGAACTGGGTCAGCGCAGCGATGAAAACAATTGCCAATCAATCGAACCGGAAACTGGGGGAGTGGCGGCGTTGATGACGTTGGCATGGCATGTCCCCGCCAGTACCCCTCCCCGTCAATCAATGGCCTAATCCAGCTTCTGGGGCTACATTGTTCCATTGGCAGTGTTTTGATGTTAGTTTTGTTCTTTTTTCGTTTTGAATACTCCATTTCCAATTTCCTCTCACACCTCCTCCACTAACAAACCACAAACATTGCCATGCCGTTTCCCGCCGCGCTTACTGACCACACATCGTACACCAGGATGATGATGACGGTGGTGATGGCGCCCGCACAATGATGTTGGCGATGGTGGCACTCTGTTAATTAACAAACTAATTTCAAATTTCCCCATCAACGAGCGCCCCAGGCGATCGTTGTGGGTGACTACTTTTGGCTTTTGATCCCGTCCTCACCCCTCTTTTACCTTCCTAGGGGCCGATTTTCCCCTTTTTTCTACCGGCTACCAGGCGCCTCCATTCCCCGAACGCACGTGGCGTGGGTTTAGAAACTCCCGTCAACCCCGTCAACATCCTGTTGGTTTTGTCCGTACCGTTGGACGCCTTTTCGATCACACACATGCATTAGAATAATAATGGAATGTCTCGGTGTCACTTCGGTGAACAAAACTTTTCACATTTTTGCCTCAACCCGCGGGGTCTCGGGGAGGGGAGCTGCTGCTGCTTTGCGGTACGTAAATACGACAGCATAATGACGGTGGTGGTGGTGGTCCCTGGCCAAACGATGCCACGCGTCTGGCATCTCAAAGGATAATTTTACGCTCCGTCCACCCGTTCGGTTCGTTTGCTGCCATGCGCTTTCGCTCAATCTGTTTCGATCATTTTCAGTTTCCAAGTGCAAAGTGTCTACCCTAGGATCATGAAAGGGCTGGCCAGCACTTGCCATCTTCTGAGACTGTGGCTGTGGGCCCCACAGCTCCGGCTTGAGCTGGCCACGTGCTCGAGAGCCGCGACGTGCCGGTGCACGCCATCGATCCCAGCGGACGAATAAACATTTCAAATCACGTACCACCCCCGGCAGGCCGGGAGGGCATGGCCTGGGGGGGGGGGGAGGTGATGGAAAACACTTTTCCTCTTTTACCAGAGCCTTGCACACACACTCACACACATATACACATGCACGCACATTCTGTTGCACGACGTTCGCTCACAACGCTCGCTCTGTGCTTCATCGGACGGAACCTAAGGAAAGTCAAAGTCCAAGCGGGGCGCGTACGATGATGATGATGATGATGCTGATGATGGATAGTTTGCCCCGGGAAAAGTTAGCGTCTCAACCTCAAAGGCATCGGTCGCGCGAAATCTGTTGACTCAAGTCCACTTTCCGGGGGGGGGGGGGCGTGCCAAGGCATCCGTGGCCGACAGTGAGCCCACCCAGCTGGCCCTCGAAATGGCGAGAGCGAGATCGTGTTTCACTGAAGCGTGACGCCGTGGCAATGGCCATCCCACCGGCGATGAGATGACGGTTTTTGATTTAATGACGTGGGTTTGTTGGCTTAAACGGGAAGGAAACTGGACGGCGGTTGGCTTCTTCATTGTCTGCATCGCTCACTGTCGCGTTGGATTAGAGTTGAGACCGATAGCGTCGTCCTTAGTGTGCGCGAGTATGTGTGCGTGGGATGCAAACTGCGAGGCACTCGGGAAGGGCCAAAAGTTGATCAAAGAGTTCAAGGATTATTTGGTCAAAGCAGAGCTTATGCTTCGTGATCTTGAAGTCTCGAACTAAATCTTCTCCACGTGCCAGCCGCACAGTCGCACCATAAAAAAGCTCCATTTCAACCGCTTCGATCGTTGCCCAAGGTAACGCTCCAACTTCGTTGCCAAGACGTTCGCCTGGACGCAATCGGATCTGGACCGATGACAATGTTACCGCAGCAATTTACTGTCCGTCCGATTTACTGCTGGTCTGTTCTCTTTCTCTCTTTTCTTCTCTCTCTCCCTCGCTCTACCTCCCACCCTTTTCCCCGTCACTGATAAGGCCTAGAAGTAACTTTTAATGAGATCTCCGATAGGGGAAGGTGGAGGGGGTGGTTTGGTGCAGACCGCACAAGGGATGATTGATTCCTGGTAGAAAGAGAGAACACACTGTCTACGGTGGTAAAAGTACCTTGCTAACGGTCGTCCCCCCCCCCCCCCCCCCGCAATGCGCTCTCCCAGTTGCCGCGATAAATCATGTTTTTATTTCGCTTCCAAACAACGTTCAACGCTATTCGGTTAGCGTAGCCTCGGGTGGTACGCGAGGTACAAGCGGTCGAAAAGGACGGTGGAGTTGGAATGGTGGGCGGTTGGAAGCGATTGCTCGTCATCGTAAATATACATCCGTTGCCGGAGGCAGTTGCGAAATGATTGCCGCAGCAAATCGCTTTCGCAAACCAGGCAACACCAGCACCACCATTAAGGACGGGTTATGCTAGCATAATTTACCTTTTTCATGCGAAAACTTTGCGTGCACAGGATTGGTTGGAGGAGGATTAGAGGGGTTGCCGTGGTTGGTTGAAAGTTTCTCGATCGTTAATTGAGTTTTGTGTACCGGTCTGAACCTTCTCCGGCTCTTGCGCCCATTACCTCTGTGGTTGTGCGTCTATGTTTGTGGTGTCTGGTGTCCTTTTTGGTGGAATTGGAACTCGCTGGTCTGTCCTTGAGCTTCTCGATCCGCCTACCTAATGAAGTGCAGAAGTCTAGGCAACCTTGGTCCAGCTACCGATACCGCGGTGTTGATTAGCGAGCGCTGGCTCACAACGGAACGAACGGAACCAATTTGGTTTGATTTGATTTTGGCCAGATGAAGTGCCCCGTGTCCCTGGCCATTCCCCGGACAAACGTTCGTTAATACCTTTCATCCCCTCGAACAACGGGGGCAGCGTGCTTTCTGACCAATTCCAGCTACCTTCCGGGGGATGAGGTTGAGTAAAAGATCTTTCAATTAAAACTTTTCGATTCACTCAGACACACATACAGGACACAGAACACACCATCTACTGTGTGAGTGTTTGTTGTGCGCTCGCTCGCTGATCGATGTGTTTGTGTTCGTGTTGCTTACGGCAAAGGACACGAACTGTTCATCGATAAAACCTTTTCCCTTCGGTTCCTGGCTTCTGGCTTCTAGCTTCCGTCGTTGGATTGCGTGGTGGCATCCTATTTGGCATCCCCCTGGATGCCACGCGAACCACACCAAGCGTGCTGATCGCCATTCTACACGAAACCAAGCATTAGCAAAGTCCGATGCGATGTGGTCGCTCGGGCTGCTTTTGCCGCGTGACTTTTTCTGCCCCACACTCCCTTCACTCGTTCCCCTGGTAAAGGTGGCGCTAGGCGCAAGGGCCACAATGGTCTGCCCGCGCACACGACGCGACGCGCTCCAAAGTGGTTCGCGGTTTGCTATAATTAATTTTAATCGCTGCGCCATCTCACCACTTGGCGCTGGCTCTGGTTGGCTCTCGTTGGCTTGCTTCCTCTGCTCTCCCATCTGTACGGCCGTCTGTCTCGACTTTCTTGTGGTTTTCAGCACCCTGACGCCCTGAACCCCTAATAGCCTAGCATCTACTTGTGCTGCTGCTGCTGCTGCTGCTGGTCGTGTGGTAATTGAATAAAATTGTAATGAGCGTTTTAATTCACTTTAATTAACGGCACAATTCGTAATGGCGGAGGATGGAGGAGCGTCGGTTCGCACACCAACCGCTGCCTATCACACGCTAAGGTAAGCCAGCCAGCCAGCCAACCAGCCAGCCTAGCAAAGCAGCAGCCTCTGTCCGTTGGCCGCTGTTGGGGTTTTGGAAAATTAATGCCGTAAATGAGTTATTGTGAAGCGGGTCAGGTCACGAACCAAGCCTCCAGATGGAGGTAGCCCCGGAAGGGAAGGTAATCGGATTGCTGGGTAACCGGATTTCACGGTGGTGCACGATCTTCGATCGGAATCTCCGCTCAAGCGGCAATCGCCAATTTGCATGCCCATCGCGCACGCCACTCGGCACGGCACGGCACTAATCGATGGAAAATTTTGTTCACTGGTGCGGGTTGTTGTCATCCACCTTGAGCTCGATTGGAAAATGGGAAAAAGCTAATCATATTTCAAACCTCTCCCCGAGGCGACAGGAATTAAAGTTAATAAATGCGTTTCCTGAGCATGCCTTATCACATATGTGTTGCCAGCAACTTGCCAGTTGTTGGCGAAGTGATTAATTAGAGAAATCAGAGAAGGAGAGAGAGAGAGAGAGGCCCACCATCAACGAGCAAGCTCGCATCGCCGCAAAACAACTGATTGCACAACACAAGGAGCGAGCGATTGCATACATCATATCTTCCTACCACGGAACGAGGCGAGTTCCGCGCCAGATCCAGCTGCTGAGTGGTTGGGCAGGAAAAAATAAGTTGATAAATTGCACTCACTGCGCACCACGAAACAAAAGCGCATGGAACGGAGATGGAAAGCTGCAAAGTGGAAAGAAAATAATACACGAAGGATAAGGTCCCGGTTGGCGGGGAGTGGAAGCAATGTTTCCAACCGGTCTCGACCACGTCAATGAACTTCATTCTAAAGGCGCCACGGTACCTTCACTTTATGCCGCTTTACATTCCGCCCCGAGCTCGAAGCTCGAGAAGAAGCTCCAAGGAGGAAGATTAATGACTGACAGTGGAGGCGGGTTCGGCGGAGTCAGAGGACTTCTTGGCCAGCGCAACGCGAATTCGTCGCCCACCCATGCTTCACATACACATGGATGGTGGTGGTGGCTTTTGAATCGCTTGCACATACAT
>NC_064877.1:42140000-42150000 GCF_943734665.1 Anopheles aquasalis
CGGAGAAGCGCGTGATCACCAGACGAACGGAACCAGGAACCGAGAAGTCCGAGCCGAGGGTGAGCAAACACAAAGGATAATAATTAAAAGATAATCCAATTTAAGTTCTTTTTTAAATTTAATTAACTACCCCACCGGCCAACGGGGGGCAACTTGTCAGTGGCCACACCGGCGTTCCGAAGCAGTACCAACGGACGTAGGAAGCTAAGCCATTGCGAACAGAAAGCAGAAAGAAAATTTGAAAGAAAACGAACGACAAGCAAGGAAAAAGCCGTGATCGGAATGAAGCCGTCGTCATCTGCAGAATAATCGCGAACCGCAAGTGGAGGCAGCAATCACGTCGTGTCCCCGCACGACGCAGGTCATTCGTTTGGTGGCTGCGACTTTGGAGTTTGGTTGATTTGCAATCCGCACAGCGAATTGAGAGCTTTTTTTCGCAAATAAACATGTTCCCCTCGGTTTCACCGGCAAGGCAGATGAACATGGAGCAGACTGCTGCTAATTGAGTTCTTATCAGACGCTGGCCGATGATTGCCCGGTGGGGGGGGGGGGGGGATTCTTTACTGCGATACGAAGCATCATCATCATCACCGTCGTCATAATTATGTTAATATGTGCGGATGATATTTGATCGCATGACAAATGCCATCCTGCTATCCAACTTGGCATGCCAGCGAGTAGGAATAATGAGATTTTGTGAAACAAAAAATACTTCAACCCCTCAACGGAGACCGAGATTGGATGTCCTGGCCGGTCTCGACTGCCAGCTTCCTACTGGAATGAAGCAGTCTGGCGGTGGATTTGTTGTGGACAAACGGAAAACCCACGCAAACATCAAAGCGCTAGTGGGCTGCGGAACCGGTCCAGGCAGTCCGTGTGACCGTAGGTCAACCACACCACCATCATCATCATCATCATCACCACCGTTGACGAAGAGAAGGATACGGACACAGAGGAGGAGGAGTTCAGCTATCATGGACGTGGACGTGAACGTGGACGTAAAGCCTCGTGTTGAGCTGAGATTGATACGGAGAGATCTGCCAGAGTGCGTTGCTTACCTACACACAAGCAGAGAAAGATAAACAAAAGTCGTCCCGAGTTCATGAGCTCGGCACCCGGGGACCGTTTAGCGGTCGAGGTGCCGCTTGTCAAAACTGGCCCGGCTGTCGGTGTGGAGCTGTCACTTTTGTTTACGTTTTGTCGTGCCCCACACGTCGGCAAGCACCAAGGGTGGTTGCGACGATAATGCTGCGTGAAATTGATAGGGCGCACGGCCGATTGTGTGCTCGAGATGGCCGATAGGGCGGCACCTTTGGGTCGTGTTGTCACATCACGCGCCTGGAACATGATTAATCGTCTGACAGGGATTTCGGTTGGCCTCAGCAGCAGCAGCAGCAGCAGCAGGCGGCATGGATGGTAGCTGGACTATATGTACATCTAATGTGTGCTCGAAATCAACAATCGACTAGTGAACGAACGCAAGATGCAGGAAATGGAAGTAAAAACGGGACAGAAAATGGTAATGGCAGCAGCTAAGCTTCCGTTGTTACGAACAGCTCTCCGTTACGGACACATCATTTAACGCAGGAAACGGCCAATAAAGGAAATGTTCCCGATCTGTTTTCCCGGGATCCCGCTGCATCATCGTTCGCAGGCTCTCAAAGGTGGACAGCAGGATGATGATCAAAACAGCGTTTCATGATGGCTTCCCCTGTTAATATCGAAGACCTTAACGATGGCCATATTGGCGGAAACAGCCTCTAGCAGAGCAGATGCTCTGGTATTTGGTTTGGTCCAAAACATCAAAGTCTCAGTCTGCCATCGGCGAATGGCGCATTCCTTCGATCCGGAACGCACCGGAATGGAATGGAACGGAATGGAACGGAAGTAAAGCGAATACTTGGAGAGACCGAAATGGGCGGCCGGATTGCGTGTCCTAGCGCTAGCTAGTACCAACGAATGTCGCATGCAAATCCTTCGACCTTTCTTCGGTCACAAGTTTACGGTTTCGGAATCACTCGAATCATTCGTGAATTGCTTTCTTTTGCCGCGGGTCGCGAGGGGCTAGGTTCCTGCGGAAATTAAGCCCGCCTCGAAAGCCGCGCTAACGGAGACAGAGAGGAGAGCAATCAGTGAGGAATGGGGGGTGTAGAGAGAATTCCTGTCACAAATTCCTACCGCCGGAATGCCGGAATCGAAAGATGGGTGACATTGTTTCATTGCGTTGCGAATTGCGAAGACAAGACACGGAAAGGAAGACAAAGATTGTTTACTCTCCACTGACTGCCTGCCTGCCTGCCTGCCTGGTCTGCTTGGTTCCTGGGGTAGCATTTCCGTTTGTGCCGATGCCGATGGGATGCCGAACCAGAGGCAATTTCCGCGAAAAAGGAATCGTGAAAGGAACGCACAAATAGCGGGAGGGTGCTGTATGCATTTGGATGGATTCGTCCAACAAATGAGCATCATAGACGGAGATGATGTAATGAGACACCATTCTCCGCCATTCTAGATCTCTGAGCATCGTTCCTCCGAACTAATTACTTCCTCTTTCCCCAGACATGGTTCGTTCTCCCAGCAAAAGCTCAGCGAAAGGTCGCGTTCTCTGCCGGAAAAGGAAAACATAAATCTTGCTGCACGGCAAGCAGCATAAAGCAGCATTAATCCCTAAGTAAAATTCGCTGCTTCCTCAGCATCTGCAGCTCATCCGTGCAGCTGTAATGGAGTCATCGTTATGCTGTTTCGCTGCATTATCCTACTGGCTCACGGGCTCACGGGGTAGTTCCAATCTAATTAGCACCTTTTCCACGGGGGAGCTTTTCATCATAGATTCCCGCTACCTGGTCGTTGTGCTGCGCATGCTGTAATTAATCATGGTATTTGTTTATTTAATTAGCATTCCACACGGTCCCCGACACCACTGCAGAGGCAGCAAATGGAAAGGGGAACAAGAACGAGCGAATCAACCTTACCACCATCTCAACGCATTGCATTGCTCGCGCGCTTGTCGTGCGCTGTGATAAGTTCCATCTTATTCCGGTGCCCTGCTCTCTTGGACCGTTGGGAACAATGGGGAATTTTTTTTTTGGTCGCGACAGGGCGGCGGTGAGGAAAGGGATGATAAAAAATGGAAAATGTGAAAATGATTTACGGTGGCGCCACCGTTTTTTTACCTTTCCGAAGGCCCTGTCTGAAACACAACTCCCAGCACGGCAGCACGCGGCTGAACCGCAGAGGAATTTAATAAAACATCATTGAGGGGTGAGCGTTTGGTGAGGTGGTGGAGGGGCGAGGGTGTATTTTCAACTTTTTGATTTTCTTACTCGCGTGCGCTCGCTCTTTCTTCCACTCGGCTCTGTGTTTTTACGAGGGAAGAAGCCATGCTAGTGTTGTTTCTGTTGCTTCTACACAATCAACGCTGCAAACGTTAACACCACACCAGTTGCTAGCAGCTGCAACAACACTATTTCATTTGCAGAGCCCTTCATTGGGTTTTCGTTTGGCCAACTTTTCGCAAATTCAATCGCACCAGACAGCCAGCCAGACAGACAGCTAGCCAGACACAGGTGGTTGCTGTTCCCAAGCCATTCCCACAGACTTGAGCAAGAAAAACACATCAGAAATTAATCGCAACAGTCGGTTGGTCGGTTTCGGTTCGGACTTTCTTGAAGAAACTCTGTGGTGCAATCGGGCGCGAGAACAAACTTTTGTCCCGGCACCATCAGCTTAAGGGCGTTTGTGCGACTGTTGCATATCCGACTGCAGGGCGTAGAGGTTAGTGAAAAGCAACTGGGAGGTGATGGTGAGGCAATAATTAATCCTCGACGAATGTCGACAACTTGCCAATGGCGAGGTTTGAGGATGAGGGTTTCTTGTGCGTCAGAAGCGCAAGGAAAAGTTGTAAGAATGGCCACGGAGAAATGGTTCGACTAATTCGTCACCAAGAGCGGAATTGAACGCTTTTCTCGCTGTTTGTTTGTTTGTTTGTTGCTTTCAGCTGACGACTGGCGGTTCCCAGCGGCGGTGGCTTATTGATTTACGATTGCCAAATGGTGTTTTGTTCCCGTGCTTCTCCACCGAAAATTCGACAAATCCTCACTCGATGCCGGTGCCACAGTTACTTTCTACAGTTTGTCCTTCTCCACGAACTGACATCTCTGCTGTTCCTCCCCTGGGCTCACAAATCCTATTAGTGGATTATGGATTGCAATTATCTTTTGTTTGGCTTTCGAGTCGTCGCACAGTCCCACGTCGTGTACGCGGACCCATCTCGTACCGGCTTTCATTTCGCTTCGTTTATTCGTGCGATTAGTGCCGCCCATTATGGCACCAGGCGACCACCGGCGGTGCTCGTTGCTCGTAGTGTTGACTTTGACACCATGGTGCCACTGTTGGCACTCGGCACAGTGAACCAGCGTCCAAGGTGTGGGTGTTTGAAGAGAATTGCTCGCTCGCATGTTCGCCTGCATGTGTGATTTTTGCTTAGGATTAGCATGTGTTGTCGGAAGTGCTGGTCAGAGTGAGAGTGTCAAGGGCGGGGAATCGGGCCGGTTGCTCACTGGGGCGCAGCTGTGCCGGCTAGGACATGGGTTTGGTGTGTTTTTCTTCAGTAATCCGGTCCTGGTGTTTGTCCATGTCCACGGCTGCTAGTGTAGAGGACAGTTTTAAAACGAGTAATTTAACACCCGAATGCTAGTGGCTCGCGACAACAGTGAGAATCAACAAGGGGATGCGATGGAGGTGCCTTCAGTGAAAAATGTTGCTAATAACTTCACTAAAACTGCTCTTGCATTTATACCTTTAACATTGAAGTGATTTTTACTTAACCAATTCGGAAAACGAATGTTCTGATGCTGGTTTAATGTTCGATGGAAAGAGCAGCAGTACCTCTGGTGATAGTGAAGAACAATTTGCAAATGTTATTCAAAAGCCGTCGTACAGAAAATAGTCTGCTTTCTAGACACGAAAACATTTATTTTTCATATTTATGAAGCAGAAATATTACAATTAACGCAAATAAAAGCTCACGTAATAGCAGTACTGCAGAAAATACTTCCATTACGGGTCGCCCTTAAATTGTTATTGTTTAAAAATGAAATTACCATCCCGAAAGTCATCATTCCGTAAGAGTGTAAGATGGAAATGCTACCCAGGTCTTCCTAGGACAGTACGCAATAAAAAATCCATCTGAAGGAAATACCGGAAGCGTCTTCATCGCAAGTTAAACTGGAAACTGTAATGCGCGCCTCGTCATCACATTCGCGGAAAAGTGTCCTTTCGAGCGGAACACCCGCGGTGGCCAACATTTATCTCAGCGCAAACAGGCAGAGTGACGCTTGCACATGACACTAGGAACAGTGATTGATGAAACACTTCCACTCACCGGCTAGCCCACCCACCCAGGGTCACAGTTGCAATGAGGATATAAACCTAATTTGCTCTCCAAACGAAAAGAAAGCGCCAAGAAGCTGTAGCAATCCCTCTAATCCTTTGCCGTCAATTGCTCCTAATTGCTCACTCCTCTCTCTCTCTCTCTCTCTCTCTCTCTCTCTCTCTCTCTCTCCCTCTCTCTCTCTCTCTCTCTCTCTCTCTCCCTCTCTCTCTCTCTCTCTCTGTCTCTTTCTCACTCTCTCTCCCTCCCTTCTGCGCCTTTTCATTGCAAAAAGTGATGATTCAGCACCACCGCTATTTCCGGTCGTCAATCTTCGAAGCTCCCCTTTACTCCCCAAAAACCCCCTGCCGTCACTCAGCCCTCAGTTCACCTGGTATTGCTTGCCACGGTGGAGCATAACAACGAGCGAACGAGCGAGTAAAGGAGCGCAATAATTCGCACAATATTCACAGCAATGCGATGATTGAAATTAATTTATTTTTAATTTGCTTCCCGACCATCCTTGCGGGGATGCTTGTGTGCAAGCACACACCGTGGCGGTTCTAACACCGAAACCGGATGTAGTGCGACAGCTGCGCGCTCGATACGGGAAACCGTTGCCCCGTTTGCTGTGGGTAATATTTATCATTTTATAATGCTTCGCCAGTCGTGGTCACACGACGAAGACTGAAGGGGGAGGTGGGTGGTGGAATGGGTGCATGCTATCCATCTTCGCAGAAAAAGAGGGGGATAAAGGGTGATGCTTCTGGGTTGCCATGAAATCGGTACCGCTACGCAGCGGCAGCAGCAGAAGTAGCAACCATGTGATCCCCATTTTATTTCGGTTCGCTTAGCTAGACGGAGGAAGATGGAGCGGGATCGCAATTTGCATTGTTCCCGGTAACGGGGAATGAAGGAAGGAAGGTGCCAAGGGTGGTTCGGCGTGGCACGTGGTGGATCATAAACCAGAATGGGCGCCCATGGGCGGTTTGAGCTGGGGCTGCACAAGTTTATGAATTTATGAGCTTATCCTCTATCGCTGCCTCGCGCGCGCTCCCTGGCGCTGCTCGAGTTCGCATACCCTCAGCGCTAAGGGGTGGTTAAAAGGGGTGGTCCACCACTCCCGCCCGTTTGGAATAGCATAATTTCTGTGTTTTATGAAAAAGTTTACCTTCCGCCAAACAACAAAAACCTTTACGAGCTCTATTTATGGCTTTATGTGGGGATGGACGGACGGACGGACGGTGTGCATTGTATGCTAGGGGTTGCTCGTCCATATGCAGCAACGCTAGGAGCAGCAGTAGCAACACAGAGTGACTTGTCTGACAGAACTGCGGCAGAACAGGAGTGAGCTTGGTCCCGGAAGCGTGGCCAGGCGTTGCCGCACCAAGCACAAGCATGTTCACCATGACGCGACGTTCGTTGGTCGCAAAAAGGGTGGGCGCTGCCGTGGGTGCTGCGCTGGCAGACGTTGATTTATGGTGCGAGTGATGAGCGGAAAATGATGGCTCAGGTTTCGGCACCGGCACCAAGTAGTAGCAGCCGCGTTAGGCAAGCGAGTGAGCAAGCGAGCGAGCGAGCGAGCGAGTGTTTGTGTCCCGTCGACGCTGTCAAATCAACGGAACCAGTAGCGCACTGTGTGCATCGTGGTTCAACCGACCTCCGGGCAGTAGGTACAGTAGCCTTGTGCCATCAGTATGACCACCGCCTCCAATAGATCACCGAGAGCCCCCTTTTCTCGAGAAGCAATTTATGGCAGGACGCTGCACGCTGCTTGTTTGTTTGTTGATGTGGAGGTCCTTTTTGCGAAGAACAGGAGGAGGACCAGGGCACCCCCTCCGAATGACCTAAAACACGATCCCTTGCTCCTCAAAAAAAAAAAGAAAAACAATGATTCTAAAGAGAACGCCAGCCTGGGTCTCGATGTCTGTAGAATTACCTCCAGGCCCATAATTGAACCGTTGGAGAAGCCACGGACAACCTTTGCCACCGTCATAAATCGGTTTTCATCGACCCTCCTCTCCCCGGTTCCTTCCATCCTTACCGCACAAATACGCTCTCTCTCGCTCTCTGTTTTGCTCTCTGTGTCTCTGTCTCTAGGACGCTACGTGACGGCATCAGTGTCAGGCGTCAGTTAGACGGCGTACAACGAATCGATCGCAGGAGGATGGTTGGTTGGTTGGTTTAGCGGAGGTGGATGCGGAAACGGAAGCAACCGATGCAGGAGCGCAGGGCCGGTGCCAAACCCAATCGATAATACAGCAATAAACGGCCAGCGTACCAACGATCCACCAATTGGTGGCTATCGCGTTTCACGTTGGTTGGTGTTTCGTGCCGCATCCAACGAGCTCCATCGCCATCGCTACTCTGGCAACTGGTAACTGGCAGCTTTCCGCCTTCCGCAACACAAAACGGGACAGGCAATAAGGGCCAATCAAGCCGCAATCACTTTTCAATAAGGAAAACAGCTAAACGAAAGCGAAACAGGCACTTTGGACGACGCCACAGAGTTCAATCGAGCAAAAGATGCTTCTTCTTTCTCTTTCACGCCACGGTTGTCACGGTACGGTGCTATGTCCCCAAAAGGGAGGTTGAGAAACAAAGCACAGAACGCCTCCCCCTGAGGACCAACGAACAAAAAGGGGTTTAAAAGACGCGGCGACGCGGTGTTGTTTCTTTGGCGCGCTTTACTCCTCTTGAATTATTTATGACAGTAGCATCGCAACCCCACCGGGCACCCGCTTTTACTCCCTGAAAAAAAAAAAACACAGTCCCTCCAAGAGTCGATCGGACGGAGATGAAGGCGTGACATTGCGTCCTGACTTTGTCCTTCATTTTGCCCCAGGGAACGACCACCGCCACGTAGTCCTGTGTCACGATGGCTGTCAAATCTCGTGGCACCGATGACACTTGCCGTCGTCGCCCTCGCGTTCAACCAGTGCGCCAGGAGCAGGTCTATCGCTGGATCACATCATCGCCCGCATGACCGCGGTTGGTTGGTTGGTGAAAACGCCGCCGGCACAGCACAACCGGCACTGCTAACGCGGCTGTGACAACCCGCAGATTCGAGTGAAGGACTGGCGGAACTGACATTAACTCCTGCTTTTGGTGTCGGTGGTCGGTGAGCTACGTCGACAGTGCAGCTCCAGACTTCAGACTGCTGGACAGTTCTTTACGATTTGCGATGGATTTGTGATGTGGAGTGTGAATTTGTGTGGATTGTGTGGAAGAGCGGTAAGTGAATGATTTAACGAGAGGGTTATCTGTTGGAACTCTGAGTCGGTCCAGTCCCTTGACGACTTATGGTGAACTGGCGGATGTTGTTGGAGAGCGGAGAAAGTCATGAAATTGAAACCACCTGATAAGGTGTCCTGCACAGGGCAGTAGTGGTAGATTGAATTTGGGGTTAATTAGGCGGACGAATTGATTTGCGCAGCAAAATGTCACACATTTTGACTTCTCGGAGATCGTTTGAACAATATGTGTTTGTAATCTATTACAAAATAAAAGAATGAACGAAGAAAGAATGAACAAAAGAAGAAAGAAAGATTCCAAGAATTATCTGTCCCAAAAGCTATCTGTAAGCCATCGTAAGTCTGTAGATTGGTAGCTCCCGTTAACGTTCGATAATTATGCCCTCTTCCCAAAACATGAAGGGTATTAGGATTTTCTGTGAATTTTTCTATCAGATATTGAAATATTGATGGCGTTCGTCGTATTCAGCATCAAAAGGAGCGCTGGATTGGGTACATTTGACGACTTAAGCTCCAGAGCAAATCCATCCCGGAAAATGATCAGATAATGCTGGTTATGCTCTTCTGATTTACTGAATTTGATTGAAGGCTTATACACATTAATTCCAGGCGTGTTTCTTTATTCTCCGAATCGTTTATTATCAATTTTTGGAGTATCTTCTGGCTCAAACACTTTAGAGTCACGTTTTGTATCGATCAGAAACACTTCAAACAACAGGATAAATAATAGGAAATTTTGAGACGAGCAAGTGTGTTGTTTCTTCCGTCCGTAAGATACCAAGATAAAAAAAGTGTGTTGTTTCTAGCGAATAATACAATCATTGGTTCAGAATTGAATCGAGTGTATTTCCTTTAAAGGACGGCTCAGTTAACGACGTACGCGGATATCTGAACTACAAAACGATGGATTATCGGAGAAGTACAAATAAAATGGAAATCTCCTGTTTCCAGAACATGGTTGTTGTATTTGATTGGAGTTTTTATATCAACGTTTGCAGTCCAAAAATCCATAGTTCATGCAATGCACGATTCTCAGATTGTGGAATTTACTACCATAATCCATTACCACGTAAACCATTTAAGAATCGCACTTTAGAGTGAATATCAAACAGCAACGTTTAGTTGAAATGGGATCGAAATAAGAATGAGAATAGTCCCGATAGTAGGTTGGTGCTTTGCTGTAGCACAAGCGATCATGATTAGTATTCATAAGTCCCACATTGACTTCATCTGGCTCCCTTCTTGAGATTGTTTATTCGAATGTAGGTAACAGTATTTGAACTGATCCACAGCAACCACGCATAGCTATTCGCGGAAACCTAATCCCGCGTGTTCCGGTTAGCAAAGTCGCGACGCAAGCAACACTCAATTCCTACTA
>NC_064877.1:42165000-42187500 GCF_943734665.1 Anopheles aquasalis
AACGAACGCGATTGGGAGTAGGAGGAGGAGCAGCGGATAGTAGCGACGAGCGAAAAGGATTTTCCTTTCTTCCGTCAAACATCCGCCTCCGAGGGTTACCATTGACGTGATGCTGCGAGTGGGCGCAACAGGATCCGAGGCAAGCTCCGGTAGTGATGACGTGGATATAGTGCTAGTGGCGTCTTCTTCGCTCCGCTCGTCGGCGTTGACGTCTTGTTGAATGTGGTTTTCGGTTGGGCGCCACCATTCTGCCGTTCCCGGATTGAGTCCGGGCTTCGATATCAATCTGTTAATGCTTCCCTCTTGTAGTCTCATCAATCGCGTCCAGCGATTCATCCAACGCGGAAGCGTCTCGAAGGACGCGGCATTCTTCCTTCAGGAGCATCAACGATTTCACCCAAACAGTCTTCATTCCATCATCATCATCATCATCGGTGGTGCGGTGGTGATGCTCGGTTTCAGGGGCGCTGATGTTGATTGAATCGGAAAGGCACCCCCAGCTTTCGATGGATGCTCTCGATTGTTTCCATCGATTGCCGGGCGCGGGCATGCTGATGGAATGCTCATCCGAATGGATTTGGCTGATCATACCTCACCGGGAGCACTTTTATCTCTTTCGCTCTCTATGTCTTGCTCTCTCTCTCTCTATCTCTCGCGCTCCCTCTTGGTGTGGTTTTTGGTGTGAAATCGTGATGCCATGCGATGTTACTTCGCCCACAAAGTTATACTGGGCCTGGTGCGAGAGTGCCAGGTAAGCTCGAAGACGTTTGAAAATTGCATTTGTTCTGTGATTCGATTTCCACCGTTCGAAATCGAAATGTCCTCCCACATACACACCCACACACCACGAGACGAGTCAGTGAATCATTGTTTCGAATCACGATCCTAGCGACGTGCAGCACTTGCCACCATGCGCTAGAAGAAGTGGTGCGCCCGTGTGCCCGTGTACGTGTGTGCACACCATGGTACCGGAATTCAATTTAGTGGATTTGATTGTTTGCCTGTCGGGGGAAAGAAAAACGAGAAAATTACCAGCATGGCATCTCCCGCGAGCGGCGTCCGGATTGGTTTGTTTGCACAATGTAAAGCCATCGGCGCCTCCCGCTGCACTCCCTTCCCCCCGGGGCAGGCCGAATTTCGAAAGCATAAAACAACGATGGAACGATGTGTGGCATGTCCATCTCCCCCTTCTATGTGAGTGTGGGCAATGCATCGAGGATGCATTCCGACGCCATCGGCAGGGATTAAAGTGGATTCTACCGTGTCAGTAGGACACGCACCCGGAGCCAGAGCGGATGGATCCCGGGGGCTCCCCACTTGGAAGAGATGGGAAAAGGAAGGTATGAACAAGGGGTTGCAAGGGTATAACCGGCGAGCTGCAGCTAGCATCCGCGCACAACCACGCCGGAAACGAGAGTGCAAATCGGATTTGTTCCGTCAAGCCATGCACCGGAACTAGGTCTTCATGTTCCAGGCACGGGCTTGGGGTGGATCAGGGTGAGGCTCGTAACGCCAGTCTAATCCCCTTGTGTAGTGGATGTAATACCGGAACGTCATTTCTAGCGGCCTTCGGCTCGAGTTCGGGCAAAATGCTCGCGTTGTAATTTTGCTGTTCCAGGCAAGGCCATGCCAGGCCGTCCATGCTCCGTCCCATGTAATGGATGGAAAATTGGAAAATATCATATGAATGTATGTACGAGAACGAGAAAATGCATTTGGAAAGTTCTGGACTGTTGGTTGGATATGTATTTACTAAACCAGAAACGGCAGCGCTGCAAATAGGTCTTTCCGGACTTGGTGTTCGGTGATGTTGCCATGGAAACCATAGCCACGCGGATTTGCAACTTCGAACGAGAGCGTTGCGATGGAACTACGATGAATCCTTCACCATGGGCTGTGTTAATGAGAGATCAAACGAACATTCTAGGGCTGCAGTGATTCATTGTTTGAAGTGGACCGATGGTGAATCCATTGATTTAGAGCTTAGCGATTGTTCGGTTCATTTCAGGTGATTCCGGAGCTAATCCACTTTGGAACCACCATTATCCTTATTGTATACCGCATTGTACTTTAAAGCGGAAAATGGCGAGCATGTGTCTTGATGGTGAAACGGCTGATAGCTGTTTACTCACCCATTTTGAAATAGTCATGTTGTGGTTTAACTTGTCGCGCATTTCGCGAGAGGTGAATGGGTTCAAGTAAAACATATTTACGATACGAATGATACATTATAAAATGCTCGACATGAGTTTGATTGATAACGGATGAAAGGCATTGATAATAAAGGATCTGGAATAGGACAAATGTAGCCGCTGATGGAAAACTAAACATCGCAAGACGCATATCGATTCTTGTTTTCTATGTGTCTCTTGTATTCGACATCGCGAAAAGTTTAACAAATTATTTATACTATTTTGACTATTTCGCAATTACATACCGATTCTTATGTAATAAGTTGATAATAAGCTTTCTATCACTACAAATGCTGCAATTTAAAAATCTATTGAAGCAGAGGTTATCGATTGTAGTGAACCGAATGTAACAACGTTTTAACGTAGCAAAACTTATAGAATAAAAACAGGGAAAATTAATTAGAGATTGATTTGAGCAAATTACATCACCTTTTAATGTACATAGTTATTGTGATTATGCGTTAAACAATAGACGGTTTTCTGCTCTGCTTTTAATCAGTACCAAGTGCAGCAAAGATCAATAGGAAAGTCTGGAAATCATCCCTATCACATTTCAAACAACCTAACAATAGCGCTAGGTGACCCTATATAACAAATGCTAGCAGGCAGGTTGATTGTGACACGAACAATCACGAAGAAAAAGTGCAAGTGTACAGTTAGTATCTTCTCTTTAGTTGCTCGAGCTTTTTTATAGCAAGTTGTCATTCTGCATTGAATAGCGAGAAAGATCTTTGTCCCCGTGGAGTGCTAACAATAGGAGGAAACAGAATAGCAAGCAAAAAACCCTCGTTCCATTATTTGCTACGAAGACAAAGAACGTTTTTTTGAATGATCTAAAGAGTGAAACTTTCACACCACAAGTCCGAACCAGAGGCAACAAGATTAACGAGAGCGAAAGAAGACTCCTCTGAAGACGGCACCATTAAAAAAAACACCTACACCTTTCGCTCACAGCCGGACAAAATCAGATTTTCCACTCATACTCTGCTGATGATTGCTAAAACCAGCTGCTAAGCATAAAATGAATAAAACTCCCCAAACAATTCCGAAACTTCTTCTTCCCCGTGGTGTGACGGAAAAGGGATTTGGTTCCACAAAACCAGCTGGCGGGCGGGGTGCTAAGGATCACCGTCAAGCGTTTCGCGATGAAAGTGACACGTTGAGCGGAGCGAACAGAATTGACACCGGGGGCGACGGAATCAAGATGAAGGCGAGCCAACAGATAAAGCAAGCGACCCAGCACCAATCGATACAGATCTATTGATAAGGATAAAGTTTTCTCCTGACACTGGACTTTCCGATTTTGCGCTGCCCTGGGACCGTAGGCCCGCGTACTGCATTTGAAAAGGGTACATCGTCAGGAGGCAGCATTCGGATCCAATGGGGGCCCCATTGTCGTCCATTTTCACCCCGTTAGCCGGAACAATTGGTGGAAGTTATTGGTGGGAGGTAATCGATCGGGATAACCGATCGGAATCGGAAAGCTGAATCGCGAAAAGAAGGCTGATGCCACCCCCTTTGGCACAATCTTCTCAGAAAAGACACAAAAGAAGCCCTGGGCAATTGCTTCTCGTGGGAATTCTCTCGGTCTCCCTGGCTACAATTATCTTTCTGTGTTCTGGGACCGTTACTATGCCACGTGGCATGCCTTAAAGGCACGTAGCGTTCGATTCACGCCATTCGGTCCGCTACTTTCGTCCCAACGGATGCCAATTGTTGGCCACGGTGGCCCACGGTGGTGTAGTATTGGCATGTGCGACGTTGGCCACCTCCACGGGACGCTTCAAAGGATGTGCGCACGTGATCCTATTTAGCTTCGCTTTGCCAGCAGCTTTGCGGAACTATTTCCGGACACGACCGGAGAACCGACAAACCGGTGCCCCGAACACAGAATCGTTTCCCTTTACCGACACCATCCGGGACGACCGAGACGGTTGTTGTATTTTTTGGAAGAAAAAGTTTATATGCCTTTAGTTTTAACTCCCGTCGTACACTGTGGAGGCGATGCGAATGTTTAAGCCGCGAGCAACCGTGTGGGTAGCGAGACGGTTTTTTCCCCATTTTTAGATCCTTCTCTGGTTTACTCGGCTGTCGTTCCTTTTTCTGGTGCCAGTTGGATACAAAGTTCAGTGTCCATTCCATTCCGGACAGCGCGCATCATCTGCGTCTCGGCGGTACCGTTGACCGTACCGTCGCAGAATCGGAGAATCCTATTTAAGCAACTGCCAAGCGGCTACTGCAAGTAGAGAGGACAGTGGCTACGCCAAGGGAATTGTGACACAACTTCACTCAACAACCTTCCCATTCCGCTCTTCCGCCGGCGTCACAGCAATGCCGTTAGCAGCTTTCCAGCTTTATTGACTTTTCACCGACAATCTCGTGGGCAAGGCTACCCCCCCGTGACCTGTTCGCGCCCTGCACTCGCTGCCATTTGCGTTCCGGATTGGCGGGAGGGCCACGGTTGACGATTTCTAAATGGAACCCGGAATGACAGCTGTCGTTCGAGGTGAATTGTTCCCAGGATTCTCCTTTGTAGTCGTACCGTCCGTGTGCATGCGATACGTATGTGTGCGCCATCAACTTAATCGTGTCCTTCCGGGGGTGGTTTCGCTGTCGCTCCATTTGCGGTCCATACCGCGCTCGCCCGGTTCTGCCCTGCCGTGAAGCCATGCCCGTGGTGTGGCCTGATAAGCTCCGCAACCGGGCAACTCCGACCACATCCAATTGTCAGCGTAGCCGTAGCCTGTGTTTCCTTAGATACGGGCACTGCTTTCCAAACAGGAAATGCAAATGAGATCGATTCCTTGTGTGTGCCCCCTACGTTGATGGTGAGCGCTGCCATTAGAGTGTGGCGGAAATGGACCCACGGCCCTCCTATCCTCACTGCGTCCTTCTGCGGCGAAGAGGAGTTTCCAGCGATGTACCGAGGGTGCACACTGACACAGCCGTCTGTGGCCGAGCGATACGGAACAATGGTAAGCAATTCTTGTTGTGGCCTATTGTTTACCACACCACGGTTTGGGACATCTCAATTCCCTGTCGCTCAGACTGCGGAACGGTGCCAAGTGGTGGTACCGATACGGTGCCACCCGTTTGGACGGAAACGAATCCATTGGCAGCGTCGCGCTGCGACGAAGTGTTCGGAATAGCTAAACAAACAACTCGAGCAAGGAACCATCTCCGTGTGAGTTCATTTGATTGACTTTAATCGACGTGACGAATGTGGTATAGTTAGGTACTGTCTGCTTGTTGTTGTTTGTTGTTGAATATTCAACAATCACTCTCAATATTCGATCCCGTTGCTTGTACAATCCCGCTCGCGTCCTATCGATCGATCGGTACGATCGTAAATCGTACCTTTGCATCTTACAAAACATAATCTCTGAGTAAAAAAGTTAACATACAAATTGGCGTGAGGCGAGGGGTTTTAGCACTAAAAAGCACCTCCTTCTTCTTCTTCTTCTTCTTCTTCTGTAACTGAACGCCTTTCTTTCGCCCTTTGCTATCTCGTTTTGTTTGATTTACACGAATGGAGAAGAGGACATACATAATACTTGTTTTTTTACCGAAATTCTACACAGTTTTCTCATTCTGCTCTCTGCGTATCTTCAATGACGATAAGCAGTTGCACCCCAAAAACATTCTACTCTAAGCTCTACTGCTTTCTTTGTCCTCTGTCTCTCTCTCTCTCTCTCTCTCTCTCTCTCTCTCTCTCTCTCTCCCTTCTATCTCGCTACAGCTAAAGGCTAAGGCTCAAAGCTATTCACTATTCTCGTTGCTCCCTCCGTCGAGTCCTTTCGGTTCCATGTTTTGAGGTTATTTCGTGTTCGCGTTCGCGTTCGCAGCACAACAGACAGTCTTGAAGGTTCAGCAAACCACCACCCGCGCACCAGCGTGGGCCGAGGAGTGGGATTCGCCATCATGGGCCCGCTGGTCAGCAGGTCAAACAGCACAACCGCTTCCAGAGAGGTCGCTTCCGCCTGCTGAACTCCTTTGATTGCAGTGCGTCCCAGATGGCCGTATCGAACACCTCCTTAATGCCTTCCTACAAAGAGATAGAGAGAGAGAGGGTGAGAGAGGGTGAGAGAGGGAACATTAGTATGGCCGGGGCTTGACAGAAATGTCTTAACGCGCAGCTAGAGAACACCATTAGCATATTCTTAATCAAAGGATGCTTGGCAAAGGACTCCAATTGTACGACAATCTAGATTGCCATGATCCTCCCACCGTTCGGTGGCGGGTCTGTTGATGATGTTTCCATTGGAAGCTAATAGTCCGGACAGGCTAATCAACTGGACATCTGTCGCAAGAACAACAAATGTCCGCCCAGCCAGCCAGCTGCCCTTTCAACCTGCGATCCCACGACGATGTGCGTGTTCGTGAGAAAAGATAAACAAAACTCCGGCGGACCGGGGAGGCGAGAGGGTGGCGGACATTAACACACTGGCCTGTTTCACTGGCACTGGCACCAGCCGAACCTTAATCGTCGACCAAACCTGCCCTCTCCGGTACTGCCCTACCCGGCCATTCCGAGTACTGCTTTCCTTGGCCGCCTGTCATCTGCAGAGTCGCCGCCGGTTTGGTAAATCGCTGTTTCGCCTCTGCCCACGCTCTGGTGCTTGGATAAACAACTTTGTCAGGACAGTTTACCAGACCAGGTGGATCGCAAGACAAGAGAGGCACAAGAGGCTTCACTGTGTTTCGGGTCAAACCAAACAACAAGTCACCAACACCACGCCACCAACACTGGGCGGGCGGGTGTGGGAGAAAACAGAATCCTAAAAACCGTGCTGGGACCTTGAACAGGTGCTCCAACGACCAACTCGGGCTGGTTGGTGGCACGAGCTGACCTTCGAACTTCCTCTTGCGCCGGAGTTCATTGCGCTCGTTGACCATTCGTAGACCAAAGCTAAGGACGGTCTGGACGCAAAGATATGGATCACCGTGAACCATTTGGGTTGGTACACCGTTGGTCCGTTGACAATAAATCAAACAAAAAAGTGCCCTGCCAAAAGGTAATACATGGCGACGGCCCCGTCTTCCTTCGAACATCTGGTCCACATGGTGGCTTGGCGTGGTACTGTGGACCACTCTACACGCCTGACCTTGGTGGGTGTGTTTAAGGTGAAGGTCTTGTCGCCGTAGCGGTGTTCGTCGTCGTCCGCACGTGCACATGCTGTCAACGTACGCGGAACTGAACGCGGACCGGCGGGTCACGAAGGATTTATAGTGACAGGTGGTACCGTCCCTGGCGACCGGACGATGCCGGGTCGATACTTACCTTCTTGTGTGACGATGTTTCCACATATTTGGCGCCAATCTTACGAGCAAAGTCCCAAGCGGTCGAGACGAGTATCGGCTTTTCACCCTGTGCCTGTGTGCGAAGAAGGAGAAGGAGAAGAGTAGGGAATCGAATGTTAGTAACCAGCGCTGCTATTAGTAGGCAGTGGGAAAACGGCATCCAGGAAACGCAAATCAAGCGCCACCGTGGCACAAGGATCCGATGATTTCGCTTGCACCAAGGAATTCACTTAATGCTCCGGGAGACACTGGTAATAAGGCAATTTGTAAGACGCGCCAGCCAACGTTGAATGTGCAGGCAACGCCGCAGGGATCCCAACGCAGCGGAAGTCCTTGGAGCGGAGAATTGTATGCCCTGGATTGGTAACGTACCTGTAGCCCGGTGATGGTCGCCTGGTCGTTCCGTAGATCCGTCTGCGTCCCGACTAGCACCACCGACACACCCTTCAGCTTGCTGATTTCCGGTTCCCACTTGGTGGCGAGCGAGCGAAAGCTTTCCGGCCGGACGACGGAAAAGCAGAGCAGGATAACGTCCGTGCCGGGATAGCAGAGCTGCCGCAGCGTATCGAGTGCATCCTGGCCGGCCGTATCACACAGCGTCACGCAGATCGGTCGCCCGTCGACGTTTACATCCACTGGAAGGACAGAACGGGTGAAGAAGAACAGAATGGATGGTTTAGTTAGTACAACGCTGATGGTACTCCGAGGGATCGTCAGCATGGATTGAAGCCTCTCTTTCTCTCTCTCTCTCTCTCTCTCTCTCTCTCTCTCTCTCTCTCTCTCTTTCTTTTGTTCGTCCGACCTTCTGTACAGCTCTGCCAGAGGGTGATAAGGATTCAGGATAAGGGGTGAGGGAGATCCGAGATCCGGACTCATCAATTCAAGAACATTCACCGAGACGCCACTTCGACTCCCCACTCCAAGCGAGATCCGGATGCCGGACGCGAGAGAGTGCAGGATTTGGTCCAATTCTTCTTCTCTTGAGACCAGAACTACTGGCCTGAAGCAAGAGCAGCAGCAGCAGCAGCAGCAGCAAAAATAAAAAGGAAAATGCCGAGATTTTCAAGTGACGTCGCTGCCGTGTTGCTGGCGCGTTTCAAGTGGATGCCAGTGCAAACCGTACCGTACGTTACCGGTGGCCAGCCCAAACCATAGTGAAGTCTCAAGAGGACCACAGCGAGAAACAGGTTGAACCCCTTTTGGATTCAACTCTTTCTTCATCTTCCTTTGCAAGCCATCCATCCATCCATCCATCCAGGATTCTTCAAATGCCTCTCTTCTGATGCTTCAGACGAACTCAAGCAGTAAACGGTAAACATAGGTTTACATAGGGTACTCCCTAGCTGCCCGAGCATGGCATGTTGACCAATAATGTAGACGTTCCCGTATTGCTTTTTCTCCAATAGACAACACTGATGTCACCCGTGGCCGGTGACCCTGCTGTTGGATCAATTTTAAAATTTATCTCCAATTACCGCCCGGGGTCTGATAATAAAATAATGCGACCAATGACCGGCATGCCACGACCAGCGCGACGCGGTGCTGGTGTGAATCTCAGCTATGTCGCCCTTATCGGATGGTTACGATCATCCTGCCCCTTCCTGCACCTTGACCCCCCTTCCCGGTCGAATGCGGCTAAAAAGCCAGTCCATATTTTAATCTAAATAACGATCCGATCCGGAGGATGTGAAGCGACACCAAACCCCATCGATGGTATGGTGACCTTTTCCTATCGTGCGCTATAGAGCCGAGTCGAACCGAGTTCTAGGAAGGCCCATCAGCCGGCAGGCGGTTCGACCTAAACGCGGGCCGTAGGCAGGTGTGTGTCGCCTCTTCGCCTTGGGTCATTTTGTCGAGATTGGGTTCGGTGTCTGGTCTGGGTCACATTATACGCGGCACCTCACTTTCTCTTCTCTGCCGCCTCTATCTTTTTTCCAAAACGCCCCCTGAATTAAACTCCGTGTGACATTAGGGCGGATTCTAGGAAAAATGAAAACCTTTCGTTGATGTCGCAGCAGCAGGGATAGGTCGCGATTTATCACGATAACGAAATCGATGCCGCGAGGGTTTTGTTGGGCTCGCCGGGGAAAAAAGGGAATATTTCTTCCGCCAGCAACAACCGTCGGCATCTGTTCACGATACTAGGCGAATGGGTGAGCCAACGTTATGCGTTTCAAAACGAGAACTTCCACCTCACCGGCAGCCAACAACGAAGAAGAATCTAGAACTAACCTGTATAGGGCCATTTTCTCCACCGACGGCAATGCGCCGTGCCATCCGAAAGTTATCGCTTCGATCGATTTGTCCAGTAGACGTTGAAAAAAAAAAACAAAATACACCGTTCACAACATACCGGCCCACAGAAATGCAAACTGAACCGTGCCAGACATGCTGTCTGGCTCTGGTCTGACCTGGCCAGGTCCGGTCTGGTTTGGTCTGGCGGCTTGGCAGCTTGGCAGCTTGGCGTGCCAGCGAACCTCACGGATGCTCTCACGGTGTCGGCATCAAAAGCATGGCAAAAAAAAAAGGGAGACGACGAAACCAGCAAATGAGGCAAAACATGACCAGATAAGCATAAGGTTTATGCGACCGGGACACACACAACCGTAGGAGCAGCTGCTAATTGAGGCGTGGGTTCGAGCGTAAACACGCGCGGCGCCAACGAGTCGTCTCGAGAGTAGTCCTTCGAAAGCAGTGAAAAGACCGGTTTTTGAACCGAGCAAAAGGAATGGACGGAGCGCACCAACTAGCACACGTTGGAGCATGTAGTCCAACCTGAAACACCCGATCGGGTACACAGCACCATCAACTTAATACGTGATATCTTAATTATAAGAGTTTAGTCGGTGGTTATCGTCTTCTGTGTGTGCAGGGGGAGGAGAATCGTATTTCTTCTGGCAGAGCTTCGACCCCTCGACCCGTAGGCGTGCTACATATCCATGGCCAAAGGCGCCTTTGCCCGGTAACCGTTCATCCGGTGCACGATATCGATACACAGCAGCATCCAACGGAATTGCATGCAGATCCGTGAGAAGAGTGCAGAACGAACGGCGAGCTGGAATCGATTGCTATGCATCAGCATCAGCTCCGGCCGGTTAGCAGAGAATGATATCGATACAATTACCCCCTCCCTTGCGCACACACGGTAAGGTCATCGTGGTAGTCTGGCTAGCTGGCACTTTGCTTGGTATGCACCGCAGTCACCGCTTTCCCGGTGCTTGAGTGCTGCTGCAACGGAGATACTCCTGGTCGACTCCAGGCCGGTCGACCAACCATACCGCACACACCGATATCGGCTATTGAATTACGCATCAGCCATCATCAGAGCCAACGAGAATGAAAGGTTTCACCGACCGACTCCGACCGATTGGGACAGGTAGAAAAATATGCAGATCACTCAGCTGAGCATCGTCCGTAGGTCGGTCGACCGTCATTTCATTGGAAATTGTGTTTGCATAAACGGGTGCAACGATGCAAATTGATTGATGAGAAAAGATTACCGGCACACACAAAATGTCAAAGTGTCTAGTGATAGCAGCAGCAGCAGCAGCAGCAGCAGCAGCAGTAGAGGAGGCCACTGTTCGTCTACTTTTGGTCCTTTTACTGAGTGACACTAGGATGTGAACCCCGCAGCTCTTGTTGCATCGCATGCACTTTTGGGTATCGGTTGACGTTCGGATTTCCTGTATGCGGTGTCAATCTGGAACGTCAATCTAGTGCAACCCGAAATTGAGATGCTTCGTGCTAGTTCGATAGTGGGTTCCAGTTGATGGGGACTTTGGATTTGGTTGCTTTAAACCAAGCGTGTATTGTGTGTGCCTGTTTGTCGGTGTGTGGTTGGAGTACAATCAAGAGAGTCTTTGCCAGATTGAATCAACCAAGGACACTAGAACCGACCGACCATGATGATCCTAATTCAATCCCATTAGCTCCCTTTTCCTCCAGCGGACATTCGGACATTCACGAGGAATACAAAGGAACCGTAAAAAAAGAGAGAGAGCGAGAGGAGCCATCAGTGGCCAATTAGGCCGTCTTTTGCAGAACCGTTTTGCGATGTAATTGATTCGACCATGTTCCGGGGTCCATTGGGAAGCCCAATGTCTATAATCTACGCTGGCTTCCCATGTGCCGCCTGCTTCTTTGGCCTACTGATGACAGCGTAGCGGAGCGAACATCTGGCAGTGTTCCCAAAACTTAAACCATTCCGAACCTTTTCAGCGCCTACTAGCGCGCTGCCTTCGGTGCCTTTCGCTGTCAAGAAGAACTTATCAGCACACCACAATCGCGGCTCTGAAACACTCTTGGTTTGGCACTTGGATCACTCCTTGCTGCTGCCATTTCCAGGAACTGGGGCAACGGCTGCGCAATCGGCTCGCAAAACATCAAAACAACGTAGAAACCCAACCGAACCGCGATCTAAATCACTTGATGTCGCCCGTCCTCAGGCCCTCCAGGTTCCTCTTCTCACCTGGCACGGGCACGAGCGGGAAACTGAGGAACTCCCTTCTTTTGGCTCGTCGGATTTATACTATATGAACAAATCAACCAACCAACCAACCAACCAGCAACAGCAGCAGCAGACCATCTGTCTTAATCTTTGCTTCTCGCTTATCGATACATCTTGACCATGTTTACCCGTTGCTGTTGCCGCCTTTCACCTTTCATCAGGAGTTGGTTGCCGGTGGTCCCGGGGAGGGAATACATCACTCTTTCCGCATCCCTGCGGATCCTTCTTCCTTCATCAAATCGACGACGCACGGTCTTATCAATATCCGAGTCCGTCGTCGCGACGTGACGTGGGTGGCAAAGCAGCGAGCGAACGAGCGAGCGAGCGAGTGAACAGGGCAGAGTAGAGCAGAGCCTATCCGCCATTCGATCCACCATCCGGCTCAAGAGAGATGATGATGCCTCCAGGACGATCCCGGGCGGCATTATTTGGTTTTGTCGTCGTCGTCGTGGAGTGGTGAGCATTCCATTGGTTTTTGGGGATTTGTTATTCCACTTCCGCGGTGACGCACAGGCCCCGGCAATTGGTCGATAAATCTTGATCATTAAAAATCCAGCATCAACCACGCACCCCGACCGTTAGCAGCAGCAGCAGCAAGAAAGAGCACCAGGACCAGCACGCCCGGGAAGGACGTTTTTAATAAATCCACGCCAGTCGGTTCCACACCACCGCCAGGGTATGCTCTTGATGAGGAACATTATGTTTGACAAATCGGTTTTGATTTCCTTCTGTTTGCATTTAATCTCATCTTGCGCTCGATGTGTGCTTTACGTCCGTCGGATCCACGTGCGTGATTTTGAATTCAATTTCGCGCATTTTACTCGCCCTCTAGCAGGGCATCACTTTCAGGACGGTACGTGCGTATTCTCCGACACGCACGCCGACTTCCTTGGAATGCGTGACGCGCAACATGACGCGTGGGTGGTTTATGATGTACCAAGTTTACCAAGAAATCATCACCAGGCCGGGTTATCATTTTCACCCCAGCGGAAGGAATGGCGGATGCAATGCTAAACAGCATTCCCTACATACACCGCGGTGTACGCTAGAATTTCATTTGGAATCCACGAGGATGTTTCTTTTTTTTATCTGCGGCATCCATGCCACGACCAAAGGGAGTTCTCGGTATATTTCTAGGCTGCTTGTGTGCTCCTTCAAATTCATCTTCCTTTTCCGTCGCGAACGTCAATCGATATTGAACGACCTACTTCCAACGCGCCCAAGGACATCGTATACGGAAGTAACACTATTCCTCCTCCCGTCACTCGACTCGTCGTCGTCGAATCCTCGCCAAACTGCCACTGTTGTCGGGATGTGGCCATCGGTGTGAGGGTGTCAAAACTGTTTGCCAAAGAATTTTCCACCACCATATATCACGTTTCACCGTGTCCTTATCGCATAGTAAACCAGCCAACCGGCCACCCAAACCGGTCCCAATCTCTGCCAAACTGTGATTCGAGCGAACGGCGAGCGTGTCCTTGCAAAACTGGCCTTGCTTGCGTATCGGCCTTGCTTTCGGTGGTCGGAAAAGGAATCTTGTGTCCTCTCTCTTTCTCTTTTTTTTTCTTTTTTTTCGTTGTCCTCAGGACCACAGCGAACCAACAGTTGAGTTCCCGGGCGTGTTGACACGTGTGGCGCGAGTCCCGCTGGGGTTACAAAAGGCCGACCGAGCCCAGCATCACCACGAGGACCGTGTCAGCATCGTCCTGCCAGTCCCGGCAGCTTGTCAACGTGGACTCCATGGGGAACTCGGTCGCTGCTCGGCTCTGTTTGGTCTCCAAATATTTGTCATCTTCAAATTCGACGAACGACTTGTCGGATTCAGTCCACGCGCTACACTCACCAAGAGGAGTCGCCCACCGGCGTCCCGAGAGGATAACCTTCTTCACACTTCAACGCGTTGGTTTTGCGAACCTGTGTTCTGATCCGGGCGAAGTCGCTCCCCAAAAGCTTGCAGCCAACGTTGGTACACAAGGGGGGCGCAATGAATTGATGAGTCGTGCCGAATAAAGATCTGAAGGATTAGTTACTTAGCACCTTTTTGGCTGACTTTCGTACTGAAATGTAATGGAGCAGAATTTCGGAATAAATTTTGCCGATATGGCACCCTCTTGCCCTCTGGCCTTGGCCGCTGCTATTAATAGCTTTAACAGCTGTGTCAGGTATGGGCCCCTCTTATCGGTTGATCGATCGATCGATCGAACTCACTCCAAATCGTTCGAGCGACCGAGTAAACAATAACATCAATCAAACATATTAAACTGATAGTTGCACTTGAGCACTCTACGGTTACTGTTAGGTCAGGGTTAATATGTAATTCCACCTGGACTGTCGTCCATCGTGTGGTGGTCTGGTTTGAACTTTTATTCAAAATGAACACAAACACAACTACAGCTCTCGGGGGTTAAATACATGAACTTTGTTGTGGTTAATGCTCACCGCTGTTTGAAGTGTCGCGTGTCCTCTATCCTGTATGATACAGTTTGATTCAACAATTCTTAATTGCAAGTCCGTCAGCAGCACATGCTGCTCGCGCGTCAATTCTGATTTGCGGTGGAAATGGACATTTTCCCTTCTGCCCCTAATTGAAATCTTACTTAACAATACTTGCCAGGTCGGAGAAGATGATAGAACGCTAAGACCTAGATGCGATTTTCCGGACCAGGAACAGGAGGAGCAGCGCGAGGTCACGTAATTAAACAAACCGGTTGGTTGGTTGGTTGGCGTTACCTTAACCCTCCAGGAAATAGCTGAAGAGCAGGGGAAATGAAAGAAATGGTTTCAACTACTTCCAGCCTTGATGCCACCGAGCAGCATCATGTGCAACGGCATGGCGAGCATAATTGCATCGTACTTCGCTTTGCAAGCCATGAGCCCCCCTCCTGGTCCTCAGCTCAATTCGTGGGGAGCAGTGCAAATACGGCTGGAGGCGTTATGGTGCTGAAGGCATAAACCAAGCGGACGGGCAAAAGTAAGCAAAAAACCAGCGGGAAAAAACAGGCTCCAGCAAAAAGTGACATTCACACGCATGGCGGTCCGACCTCATCATCGACGGTTGCGTGAAGGGTGGGCGGAATCGAGCCGGAGCGATGCTCATGTAAAAACAAGCTCACCTCCCTTCTGCTGCCTCCCTCTCCCCATGCGCATGCGGGCAACAAGGCCTCGAGGTAAATTGCGCGAGAAAGGTGCAGCACCGCGCGGTTGCGTTATGAATATGTATGCAACGTCGGCCACATTAGCGCCGGTGCAATCGACCAAGGGGAGGGGGGAGCTGCAATCACCCCACCACCCATGTACGATGGACCCTCTCGCTCCGAGTGTGGCTGTGGTTCGTCGGTGAATGCTGGCGGAGACTTTGTGGCGCTAGGCGTTGCGGCCACAGTACGCTGGTCGATGTCAATGTGCCAATATGATCGAAGAAAATGCGCCAACGAACGGTGCCAGACATGTTGGCGTGCCCGTCTGAACCGTGCGTGCATGTCGATGAGCGGTGGTACGGCATTATTGTTTTTCCTTTATTTATTTCGCTTTTCGCTCGCCTGGCGTTTGAAGCAGCACCATCATCGCACGGTGGTTGTGAAAACATCAATCCAAAAAGGGGAAGGTAAGTTTGTCCTGTATGTGAAAGTAGGTAGGATAGGGGGTCGGGAAGGGGGGGAAAACAGTTTGTAATTAAAAATTTACCGGCCATCATCTCCCATTTCTTCCCCCTCGAGGCAGGGGGTTGGTGAATTGTTTGATCAACGGGATACGCACTCAGCGCACGCACCACACCACACAAGAGCCACCCTGTGACGTCGCCTACTGACCTCGTTTTATCGACCTGTCTGCTGCTGGTGCTTCGATTGAGGGGTTTTGCTTCGGTGGCGATGATGCAGCCAGCACCACGCAGGCATCATGTTGATCACAGGAGACCGTACTGTCACTAAGTGCCTCGGTGCATTTGACATTTGCAGCCTTAAAACACGATCAAACGGGCCACACACCGCTTGGTCAAAAGATGATTCAAAATGAGTTACGTAATCGAAAAGAACAGCTACATACACAGAGACACCGCGTGTGCTGCAGTAGAGTTGCTTTTGCGATCGCTTCGCGTGTTGATAGAGAGAGTGAGGCCGACCGACCGACCGACCGACCGGCCTCTAAAGCAGTGATAACTAGTTAAAACACGTGACGTAGTGCAGTGTGTGCGCGCGCGCCCGGAAGTCACCGAACACCGAAGCATACGAGCCCAACTCAGCAGATGCTGCAACTACCGTCATTGCTTAACAGCAGCAGTAGCTCCTTAATGGGCTATTTGTCATAAAGTAAAGGAAAAATTATGTACATGCCGGTCTGGCAACTCCATCTTCTTCCTTTCCCCCTGTGCTGCACCACACCAATGGGAGTGTGCATGGAGGCTGGCTTTCATTTCCGCCAACGCCAAGCTGGCTCGCCTCTCTCCGCTGGAACTCCGGCGAACGGCAGTGTTGTTGGTGAGATAGTTTATAATGATTTTTATTTTTAGTTTGTTCTCCTCCCACACTTTTCCAGGACCGTTCCTCTACTTCTTTTCTGCTCTCTCTCTCTCTCTCTCTCTCTCTCTCTCTCTCTCTCTCTCTCTCTCTCTCTCTCTCTCTCTCTCTCTCTGCTGGCAATGTGATGAATATAGGCATCGCGGGTGGAAAACTCTCTGGTGACTCGGTGTGCCCCACCAGACCGAGACAGACCGACTGTGACAGGCTGCAGTGCACTCTAGGAAACTTGGGGAACCTTGGAGATAGTCTGCGACGACAACGACGACGCTGTTGGCGAACGACGGCGGAAGGATGATGTCCTTTCGCTTCCCGATGCAGCAGCAGCAGCAGCATCAGCAGCAGCAGTGGGACAATAAAATCCGTTGCGAGTGCCCAGCTCACGCCACGGTCTGCTGAGCTCGTGATTTAAGCTCAACACAGCACACAACCGAGAGCCAAGGCGTGCGGCAGGTTAAACGACCGTGCACTAGTGCTTGCACGCCTCTGGAAGGACTCACACTACTAGATGCTAGTAGTCTAAACGAACCTAGACAATCCTGGCCGCTGGCCGCCTGCAATGTGAAACAGTGATGAAAGTAATGGTCTCTCTCTCTCTCTCTCCGTGGTACCATCCGGAGCTTCCGAGTGGCGTGTAAATGGCTTCCGCCAACTGGCCAACCGGCCAACGGTATCGAGGCATAACGAAATCGTCGGCCAACCGGCAACTATATGGACCGGCGTGGCCTAGAGCCAGGCAGTAGTGTTGACGCGTAGCAAAAAAAAAACGGCAAATCGGCCAAACGGGTTCCTCATAACACCGGGAGTTGCTCGATTCGAGGAAGATGAGGCCTTCCATGCCGTTCCATTTGGATGGAGTTAGGTTTTAGCCGTGCATGTCCTGTTTCTCTCTCTCTCCCTCTCACTCCTCTTATCTGTCTGTCTATCTCTCGAGGAAGGGTAAGCATTATGGAACCGGAAAATCGAAGGGAAAACTAGTTCCCGTCTGCCGGCTCGACTGCACCACACATTGGCCGCTCGATTGCTTCCGTAAGCATTTGCATCCTGTGGCCAGGGATAGCCTCCACTAGAAGGAGTTTCCCCACTTCAGTCTTCTCCTCCTCGTGGCAGTCAGTGTCCTCCCAGCGGGGCAACGAAATGAAATAGCGTTGATTTGATTTGCGGACCTAAAGCGATAAGAGAAGCCCGCCGGTCTCGGCACTTCACACGCGATTGCTTCCCACCCGGGAAATGGAAATGGAAAAACCTAATCTTTCGACACTAAAACAGCTGAGCCCGAGCGGACCGAAAGACAATCTGGAGGGGAACCCGATCAAGGAAATTGCATGAAATGGGAGGAAGGTGAAGGGAGCTCCGCACTTACCGTTGTACTTGTCGAAGGCCGTTGGCTCGTACTGGGGAATGAAGCGATCCTGGATGTAGGACACGATCAGATTGGTTTTACCGACGGCACCGTCTCCCACCAGGACACACTTGACGGTGGGCGATGAGGATTTGGCCACCGATAGTCGCTGCTCGGCCGTTGTGTTTTTCGATTTTTCTTTTTTCTCTGCAAAAAAGGATGGAAAAAAAGCGGATAGGAAAAGTGTTAGAGGTGAATTAAACTCGCCGCTTATCACTGTATGGCTGGATGGTGAGGTGGGAACTGTCCTCGAAACCGAAACGGCCGTTTATTATTGACCGAGCTGGGCCGAGGATGAACCGGAATGGACGTGGTTCATTGCACCCGGCACTGAACAGTCTGCTCGGCATTTCCCTAATAGCTGTGGCAACTGGAATTCAAATTGTGGCTACTGTCGGCATCCGGACAATCTGGCGTGTCTTTGAAGAAACCGAAACCAGTGGTTTTGCATACCGTTTGTTACATTTTCATGTCAATGCTGGTCGTCTGGTGTGGTCTTTCCAGTGTTTTACAGAGGAGAAGAAAATTTACAATTTCAGATTGTAATTCATCATGAAAGTCTTGTGGATGTTTCTGAGTCACTCAAGTTACTGTAATGCCTCAAGGATCGAAGGTTGGAATAAAAAAAAATATCATAGCATCTACTTATCGAATGTACCATAAGTTAGATTACTATAAGTAAAGTTAGATAGCATAGAGCATACTTTGTTTGAATATCCTTAATGTGATGACTAAATTGTAATTCCATCGTAAGTAAATCAAAGTAGCTCTACCTATGTTTCGAATGCAAATATTTAGTTATTCATCTTCAAAGTTCATTCCGTTTGGCAATTCAGTTTAGAGCAAGTGAAGTTTTACCTATAGTTAATTTTGATACGCTGTCGAAACTGCATCATTTAAACACCATTCCAGATTGCCACTTTCCTGGTCCCCACTTCCAAAATCTGTAGCTTATATCTGTATTCATCCCCACCGGAGCAGGTAACACCGAGGCGGAAAATGCGTTCGTTGGAACTAATTTGAATTTTCATAAAAAACTCAAATATTAGTGCTTCAATTTCCTCGGGCGCTCGTCTCCAGTGCGAGTAGCGCGCAGTGAGTGGCGAAACTTTTTCACCTTCCCAGCAGGGGGCAGTTGGTGAAGGGCATTCCCTTCGGCTCCCCCCAAAAGGTTCCGCGCTGCTGGTGCTAACCACGCTTTGGTGCTTTATGCTGCAGAATGTAGTTTTCCAGCGTTCACCACCATCATCACCAGCACCACCAGGCCACCACTTGAAGCTTCCGGGCTAAGTGTTGCATCCGGAACGAACAGGTGCACGGAAGCGAAAACGAGTGGTTCTCGGTGGTGGTTGCATGTTGCATGTTTCTCGTTAACATTATGAATTTGCATTACCATTTCCCGATCTCTTTTTCCTGCTTTGCATTTTGTTACTTTGTATTCAAGACGGTTCTGCGATGCCCCCGAAATCGGTGGCGGTGCCGTGTCTTCAAGTCCGAATGGTCCAACGAGGGTAGCGAAGGGAGTAAGAGGTGGCGAACAGCACGTTTCCCTTCCTCAAACCATGCCAACACTTCATCATCGTGTGCAGAAATGTCACCAATGAAGTAGTGCCACTCCGGGAAAGTTATTCTGAGCTCGGTATCGCGAGGTTCGCGAGGACGCTCGAGTGTGTGGCTGTGACATCACATCATTCGCCCACGGAGAAGCTACGAAGCCAAGAACTACTCGACACGACACCCGGACACAATTAGTGAGCCACCGGACCGAGGGGAGGGCCGAGCGCAGCGCAACGAACGTAACGTCCAAGGTCCAAGCGAGTGGAAGAAGGTCAAAGTTGGATACCGGGGTTTTGTAATGGAACGAAAGAAACAAATTAATTTTTAAACTCTTTTTAATTTGTTCCAGACGTGGAGCCAGCCACCAAAGCACTACAACCAGCGCCCAGCCGTTGCTCCTTCTCTTCCTCCACCTCCGATCCTGTCCGAATGCTGCGCACCAACTAACTCATTTAGCGGCACTCCGTGCGGTAGTCACGTTGGCCGCATGGTCGTTAGGACCTTTGGCGCGCGCTCGAGAGGACCGAAAGGACCGCGGTATGGTGGTCGCTAGCTGGCAAGGGTCCCGAGCATTGGAATTGAATTTTCCGGACAACTGGACCACCCGCCGCTCCAGTCTGGTGGCCACTGGTGGCTAATTAGTCAAACAACGCTGGTTACGATGGCCGACGAACGAACGAACGTTTCGCTCCCTACACTGAAAACAGGGCAGGGCCGGCAGTTGGCCAACCATAACCCAGAATCGGTTGTGGCATTTGGCACATTGTCGCAGACTTAGCACCAGCAGCACCAGCAGCAGCAGCGACCGCAAGCAATAATTTGACTTTTGGCTTTTCGTCAAAACCGCTGTTACCAGGGTGGTACCACACGTTCGGATGGTTCGTTCCAATTTGCTCGTTCGCAATGGTTACGGGGAGGTTGAGGTTGCAGATCGATGTGCAGATTGAATTCAACTCTCGCTGGCAAACACGAACTGGCTTGGACGTTATCCAGTGGCCCTCTAGCGTATTCAGGTTGTCCTGCAGCTGGACTTCATCCATGAATGAGTTGGCGTGATATGGCTAGCAGAAGATCTGGAGGAACGCCATGGAATGGCTTTTGCTCAATTCATTCTCTAGAATTCTTCAATGGAAAAAGTCTGTGGAAAGAAGTTTCACAGAAATAAAAATATCTTGGCGAGCTACGGCTTCGTAATTCTTTCCACTTCTGCTTCGTTCTTTTCTCCAGTTATTTTATTTTATTGTTTCAAAATGTCAAGCATCTGATCTTTAAACTGATTGTCCAACTTTCAGGCTAGAGAACAATAGTGTTGTGGAACAGTCTTTCCAACAAACTAACCATTAAGACGTCGAAGCGTAACGCCATAGAACAGCTTCTATCGTTCTATGGGCTCGCAACTTCATCTTCAAATGTCAGAAAAGTGCAAAAGTCAGCAGATACTAGCTGGAGTGCGAAATACGTCAGAGCGTACCATTTAGATGAGCAACTAGCCGAAGCCTTCGGTACAGTTTTTTGTTTTCCTGGAGACCACCTTCAGAACAAAGCAGAACTGGCAACACGTTCCCGCACAGCATCCACTCCCGCAAAAAGCAGCAAACACATCACAGGCGGTCGTCCATCTAGCCCGATAGTTAGCTGACGGGAATGGCACGGAGTCTGCCCCTTCTCAACACGTCCAGCAGGGATGGGCACGTACCCGGATCAATCACTTCATCTGCTCCTCTCGTGAGGTGATGAAGTGATGCGCTTCGAAGAGCGGAAGCAAACGTAGCACGATCAAAGAATCCTTTCTCTGGCAGCATGGCATGCAGGGCACATGAAAACCGATGGGGGTTCAGCCACTTTTCCAGCTTTTCGACCATTTTGATCCAGCTTCCCATCCAATAGCCGCAGTGTTTTTGTGAAACTTGTTTCCACGGGCACTGGCTGAAAATCATCCATCTTTTCTCATTCGTTCGAATTGTCCGCAAGAATGCTTGCTCAACGGGATGGAAAAAAAGGAAAACAGATTCTAGTGACCATTGCTGCTAGGTGCAGCCTACTTGACAGACCATGATTTTGTGTGTCGGGCAAGCCACCACAGCGTTCTAGATGCAAAGAACACTCTGTGTTTTTGTTGTTCTTTCTACCTCCCGTGGGAACCACGCAAGGACATCGGAAGGCCGACACCTGGCGCACTGAATGTATTCTTCCAACGAGAACCGGTGGATCGTTTTGTGGCCATCCTTTCCTTAACTGGAAACAATTCTTACGCTCGAAAAAACGTTCGTCTGGACCTTTCGACTTTCCAGGAACACCAGGCGCGCACAACCCAAACCAAACAAGGACACCAAAAGTGACGACAATCGGTGGCACCATGTTGCGCTCACCAAACCGATCAACTCGGCCGTCGTGCGTATCTTTTGTGGCCGAGGGTTCTGGGCAGGAAAAAAAACATTTTTCTCCCCTCAGCCAGAGGTCGACAGCAACGATTACCATCCAGGGACTGGATCCTTTGCACTAGTTTCCTACCAAAGGTTACCAGGTAACTGCACCGAGGACGTCTTTACCGCGATCACATCAACAGCGGCCCGTAAGCTAAATCAAAGAACCCTAGGTCAAAAAAGAACGAGGAATCCGAGGTTTTTTCTTTATGCGAAAACGTTTCATGGACCATGGATTTCTGGATAAAAAAGAAAAAGGGAACGAATGAAGCTAATGCCCAGATCAAAACAAATCGCTTCTCCTAACCGCAGAAAAAAAAAGTGGTGAATCAAAGAAGTTGTCTGACTTGGGCGACAGAGAGTACATAATATCATAAATCCCTTTGGGGCACGTGAATACCTCCCACTCTCTCTCCGGCACACACGCAGTTCCTACTCTTCCTTCACCAGTAATCCCAGCATTCTGCTTCCCTGATTAGCAACGGTTCCACGCCACGCTTATCGGTCTCTATCGTACGGGGACGCGGTCACGGTCCGGGGATGGCACCGGAAGGGATCGAGACCTTCATTTTGTATGCGAACCAAATCGGGAATGGCCGAAGAA
>NC_064877.1:42197500-42230000 GCF_943734665.1 Anopheles aquasalis
GAAGAAGGAGAATGATATCATGATCCTTTCTTTCCCTTTCCCTGCCCTTTGGGACGTGCAGGAATGGAAATGTTGGAATGCGAAAAATTAGAACAATAACGAAAGCTTCGCCAACACACAGGATCCACGTCGTCCTGGCCGTCGACGTCGACGTGCGGCCACTCGACTTCACGACGCTGGGCTGAAACGTGATCAAGAGCTGGCCCCAAAAACCCAGAACGTGGAACGTGTGCAAAAGGGTTGATTTGATGGCAGCCGCAGAGATCCTACAACCACTCGTCGCTATCCATACGGCGCCATCGCCATGTCCTTGAAGTCGCCGAGGGCTTGTGCGTGGGTCCCATCCCCACCCTCGTTCGACTATTAAGCCACGTTCACGGGTGTTTTCTTCCACGGGCTTGTGGCCTTGGGGGAAGGCTATTTGTTACCAGCTTCACGTCCATGTTCCTGGGCCGAGGGCATTCCCGGGCTGTTACCAACTGTGGGCTCTGCTCGCGAAACGGTTGGCAATACATCGCAATGTAGCAATGGCGCTTGCGGTTGGTGGTGCAGCAGCCCTCAATGGCGCTAATGTGTGCTCATTGTTTTACCCTTCATTACGCGCCAATAGTGTGCTAACTCTTCCGCCCGCTCACTTCCGCCACGGTGCCCCGGAGGCCGGATGTGTGGATAAGGAGAGCAGCATAATTAACGACACTCAAGCCCCCGGTCGTACCTTCTCCTCGGTGGCCTCAGTCCCTGTGCCTGAGGCAGCATAACAAGATGCTGGAACCTCCTTTTTGCAGCCGCCTTCAAGCCTTTACTCTTTTTCGGAAGGGGAAAGGGGAAAGGGAGAAGGGAGTGCCTTGAAGGGGTTTGTCAAACGTTTTGTGTGATGCCAAACACGCACACGCATTGTGAGTGTCGCTCATTCAATGGGTTTAATTAAATTGTATAACGACAAACGGACGCCCAGCATACCAGCACCATCCGAGCAAGGACCGGCAGACGACGGTGCGAGATCGGTGGCCAAGATTTGTGGCCAACCGACCTCTAGACCCACAACCACTAGGTGGGTGTGATGTGGTGCCAAGTGCGCGGTGGTTGAAATGATGTGTGACAAATGACAAATGGCAATCATTCGAGGTAAACACCTTGTGGCCACCGTTGGAGGTAGCGCTTTGACGGCAACAACGTACTATTGTTGTTGGTTTCACACCAAAGACCTAGCTCTGTGTGTATGTGTGTCCGCAAGGGCTAAAGGACATTGTCTCTTTTGTCACAATTGCTTCAATTATCCGCTTTACAGTGGAGGCCTCTTTTGGAAGGTACCTGACCCAATGGCAAATTTCAATATTTATGCTGAAGGAGCAGCATCATGTAAACATTAGGTCCAACAAATAGTTGAAATGGGTGGTTTTTATAGCCAAAAGCATGCCTCTGCACTGTGATAGCATAAGCAAATATTTATTTTGCATCACATGAGGAGGAATTTCTACGTCTTATCAATTTATTTATTTATTAAATTTTTAAGCTTTAAAATTATTTATATCGCCATTACATGAGAAAAATAGTAAAATTGTAATTGTCAATTGCAATGATAATAACCAAGCACAATTAAAATAAAATTAGAAACATTAAATAAACTGCATTTGAAAAAGTTTAGCCAAGCTTGTACCAAACTAATAGGAAGATTGAACCACTTACATGCATAATGTGTATGATAATTGCTCAATCATAATATCAACATATCAACAATAATTGCTGTACACAGATTTTCCTTCTACAAACAATCTGCTACATGATCAACTGCCTTTCGTTTCATGTAGATAGTGTTTGATATGCTAATCAAAGTTACACAAACGGTTATTGCGCATAATAAAGCAATGCAATCGGTGCATGCATCGGTCGGTAATGAAGTAGCTAACAGCACAGCAATTAAGTGACCTTCTGTTCTCCATTCTCAACAGCTAATATAGAAAGCAATGACTCACGCTTAACGCTCTACTGCATACAAGTTACTAAAAGGTTACGTTTTTTCCCCCTTTCGGTTACCATCCTTTATCCCACTGTGCAGTGTATTCCCAGTGACTCAGATCGCACCTGTACCTGTTGACTATCACCATCACCACCATTCATTCAAACCTTCAATCCTCACCACCAGCCCGCCAGCAGAAAGAGCGAGCGCTAGCGAGGCGGACTGATCTCAGTCCAATTCGCTAATCAATTTCCAATAAGCGGCCGATAAAGCCCGGATGTCAACATCGTCGCACACAAGCACAGCTGTGCTGATGGACGATGCAAAGTGAACACGGCAACAACCTTGGCCACCCAGCATAAACCGTTACCGCACACACCGTTCCTTCCTTCCTTCCTGCCTTACCGGAAAGTGCACAACCAGAGCACGTTGTCTAGCGGCACACCAATCCCTGCGCACTAGCGTTCCGTTGGGGCTGTTGCGAAGCGATTGCCGTATGTTTGCCAAGCACAAATCGGAGAATGTCTGTGGTGCGAAGCAATTGGCGAAGCGATAAAGCCATGCGTGTGGCCGGCATGTGTTAGGAAAAAGTGCGCGTCCATTCACCGATTCGGGTAGGGAGGGATAAGGAGGGGGTTCCCAGTAACTGTGCTATCATCCAAAACAAGGCGAAAACGGTCGCTTCCGGTAGGCAAACATTTGCATGTGCCAAGTGCGGCTTCGATCGCTACCAGGCCCAAAAATGGTGATTAGCTCGCACACCTGACCCAGTGCGTGTGTGTCATCGCTGTTGACGTAATGCGATCTTTTTCTTATCGCCAACAACAGCGTGTTTTATTGGCAAGCAAAGATGTGTTCACACAAGTTGCACTCCGTCGCTCTATCGTCACGTAATCGACGAGGATAAGCTCCGGTAGGTTAATTGACGCCACTTAGCACTCAATTCCCTGGAAGAAACGTGTCTTGCTGTCTTGCCAAGGGCATCGTCACTGTAATTAAACCATCGGCAACCAGCGCCAGCCAATCTCGACGTCAAACAGAAGCCACCAATGACGACGACAATGGCACGGTAGTGGTGGTGCTAGTGGTGGCTGGTGGTTGAAAAAAAAAGGCACCCAGACAGCCGGCTACCGGTTGGCCTGCGGCCTGTCCTATCATAAAATGTCCATTGCGCGAACCCAACTTTGTGATAACGATGTGCATCGCCACCCCCGGGGGCTATCGGTAGCAGTATCGATATCTTTGGCAAAGTGTCGGCGGCGAGCCGATATCGTCGTCGCCAGCGGCCAGCGCAAAATTGGTCCGCCTGTTTCGCGGGGATCGATAACGTGACACAGGCGACACCAGGTTACGCCACAAACTGGCTCGCGGTACTGGATACGAATGCAATATTGGGAAGACCCTATACCATTGCAAACATCCGGAGGGCGGAGAGACCCGGTAGAAGGAGGGCAGTGCAATCAAATTCAATTGCTTCAATGCTCGATGGGTCATTGCTGTCAAGGCGGCATCTCACCTTCAACTTTTTCCACGCTCAAGAGCCAAGTCCCAAGTATGGAAGCCTCAGAAGTCATCTGCAATAACAGTTGAACCCAGGGCAGCAGCAGCAGGCCATGACAGTAGCATGGATTATTGAAAAGAAGTGAGGACCGGACCAATCTCATGCAATTCCGAGTGCGAACTGGACTTGGAGAACTGTCACCGACCAGCAGTCCAGGCCGAAAGGGAGTCGGAAAGGATGCGAACCATTTCCACGTGCACTGAATCGAACGACTACTCCAAGTCCTCCGCCGTCGCACTCACATAAACCCGATAACCGGACTTCGAGAGGGAGGATTCGCATGCTTGGACTTGGACTTGGACTTGGACTGCTTGGTGGGTTCTTTAATATATTCCACCAATTTAGCGCAAGCGGACCGTGCACCCGGTGGAGAATCCGCTCATAAATTATGAGGCATCATCGAGCCCTCCACCAGCACCACCGGCACCATGTCTCGCTGTGTCTCTCTCTCTCTCTGTTGATGGTGGTCACCGTACCGAAGAAAGGCTGAAAAAGCGCGAGAAGACCCCTGGATGATGGTGATGATGATACTATGCTGTGTCTGTGTGCGCCCGTGTATGTATGCAAATTGGAGGGCTGAACGGTGAAGACTGCAATCTTCGTTCCGGCGGGTAGTTGGCGCGACCAAGCGGCCATTGTCGGCTTATGCTGCGTTATCCACCGACCGTGACTCAGCCCAACCCAGGTCCAGCCCCTTTAGGTAGGTCTTCGGGCAAGCAGACAAGTCTTCTACCGGAGTTGATTGCTTTGTTTGCATACTGCTTCGCCTCCCTCTTCGAGCGACGCTGATCATTCAGTCCCAACCCCCCCGGGGTAGCAGTAGAAGAAGGTTCAGGGGACGTTCGGTTCGGCCATAAAGTAGTCGCGATAACTTTCGCTCGAAGGAATTCGTGCCAGAACCGGGCAAGGAGGAAGGACAAACAAAATGCACACCAGCGCACCCCAAGGCTTACCTGGCTCGAATCCGGACTGGCGGAGGCGACCATATCCTTCGTGTCCTTGCTGTTGGCCGTCGTGCTGATGGTGGTGCTGGTGGTGGTGGTAGTAGCAGCACCGTACAGCGTTGCCGCTTTGGTGCCGTAGGCCGGCGTGAAGGTGTTGGGATGATGGACACCGAACACGAACGGTCCATCAATATCGGCCGCGTTGACCGGCTTGGGTGCGACCGGTGATTCCGTGCGCCGCGGTGGTGGTGGCGGTGTCTTGTGCTGCTGGAACAGCCGCTGTGGCGGTGCAGGAGGAAGTGGTCCCGGTGAGGCAGCATCCAGTAACCGTCGACGGAGTTGCTGCTGCTGCTGTTGGGCGTTGTTGATGGTGTTGCTGATCGGTTTTAGTCCTCCTGCATTGAGCTGATTATGATGGTACACCAGCTCATCGTAGTCATCGTCATCATCATCATCATCGTCATCGCTGTTGTTTCGGTTGACGGTGTACTGGTTGACGGTATGCTGATGATGCTGCGCTCTTCGGTAACCATCGTCCAGATCGGAGAACTGAAAGTCCGGCTGGCGTCGATGCAACCGATCGGACGTTTCATTCGTCGGCGACGGTGGACTACCGTACGGGTAGCCCTTGTGTGAGTTCGTCGAGTTCCACGATTCGTACTCGCGGCTAATCAGGTTGAAGTCATTGTAGCCCCGTACCGGCACCTTGGGTTGACCATACTGGTGCTGCTGCTGCTGCTGCTGCAGCTTCTTCGTGCTGACGACCTGCGGTTGGGCTCGGCGCTCCAGCAGTGGCCGAGTGGACCGATTGAACGGATGATCACGTGATTGCATCGTTGGGCTTCCGATACTGTTACCACCGACACGTGTACCCGGTATTGTAATGCCAAAGATCTCCGTTATTGTCGGTGACATGGAAGTGCCGTCACACTGGTACTAGCTCACTGATAGACACTCACGCACGCACATCCGTTAGAGCACCGGGATTGTAATTGAACTTTTCGCTTCTCTGGTGAGCTACACTCGTTACAATCGCTTTCCACACTTGCTGACGCACTCGAGCATTTCCACGCACTTCATTTGCTCCTTCTTTTTCCCACAGATACACAGACCAACCGTTCCCGTTAGCTTCGCCAGTAGCCCCCAAAAAAGCACTAACACCACTCGGCGCTATGGCCGCTCCCTGGGCTCTGCTCACACGCTACACTGTAGCGGGCTTCCGGAATTTTCCGGCCACTGATTTTTGCCAGTGACGCACAAACACTCCTCCACACTCCGGCACTTCCGTTACGTTTACGCGTGCACAGGGGACGTCGAACCGCAGAATCGAAACCCACTCGCTTCCTATGTGAATCACTCCGAGACCGAGCCACTAATGCACTGGCTGCTCTGGCGCCTGCTCTGGTTCCGTTCCGACTCGGAGCGCATCGATGTTACGATCGATCGATTGATGGCCACCTGGTGGCCTGGCCGTGTTGGTTGAGATGATCTTTTTTGAGCTCGCCTTATTTTTGTACCGATCTCTCCCCGGGCTTCACCTCGTTATCTTACTCGACAACTTCACGGCCCGTTATGGATGATGCACACGCCAGATATCAATCGCGCCTGCACGAAGAGGAACAGCAGTAGGAGGACGTGGAAGACGTGGGTGATGATAACGATCGACCGGATTCGGCTGGTTGGTTGGCTGGATTTTCACAAATCTCATCACCAGGCAAACGCACTCACACAACAGGAACACGCGCGTGCTTTCACGCGGTCCACTGGGCGGTCTTCCCGAAGCTTCTTCGATCCGACGAGTTGTCACGCTTTGCACATCACAGTCACCGCTAGGAAGAGGAAGAAAAGTGAGAGAGAGAAGCGTCATGAGAATCGATCAGGTGCAACGGCGAAGGTTCCCCGGAGGTGCGCGGCACCATCTGATGATGTAGTAGCCGTACTACTACTACTATCATCAACCGACCACTGATAGAGAGTGTAAACAAAGCCGCGGTACATGGTGAACTGTCCAAATTGTCAACTACTCGTCGCTACTAGAACACACTTCTTGAAGGAGACGCACAACCGAGTAACGGAGGAGGGTTGTCATTCATCAACTCAACAGCAACTGACTGATAAACGTAACTTCGCCTCTCGAGCCTCGGCCACCATCGAAGGCCAGCCCCAAAATCGCACACGGACTGGAGATAGGCGGGCAAACGCGTTATCGCCTGTGTTGGCAGGCGGCACCATGTCACCCTTGTTGTTGTCGTCGTGTGTGCAAGTCTGTGTGTGACTATGCATTTGATGAGCCGGACATTAGCACGCAGGGGAAACGCATTGTGACACACGCGCCCCTTAGATGCGAAGGGGTTGCAGTAAAAGGGCCTGAGAACGTCCTCGTGCACTGGTGGAGAGAGGGGGGGTCGGAACAGCGGTCGCTGTCACCGGCCGTGCTTCACCGGTTTTTTCCCACCAGCACCAGCACCAGCACCGCTCGTCAACGGGTGCACCAGTCCGTGGAGTCAACTCTCCCCTGTTTTTTATTGTGTGAGAAAGAAGGGTGCGTAGCTCCTCTTGGTGGTGGTGTTGGTGTTGGGCTGCATAACTTTGCTGCTTCGCTTGTATACACTTTCCCAGCGACCCTCTGCTCCGCTGCAGCACACAGCTGACGCGATGGTCACCATCGAATGCAGCTACTAGCCGGGACAATCCGCCATCCGCAACAGGCGCACCGTGAGACACAGCGCAGCGCATTGTTGCGATGATCCCCTCTCTTTCTGGGACCCTCTTTGCAATGAAGCGACCATTCTTCAGCTAAAGATGTGACGATGCACCTCCAGGTTCCTGGATGGTGGTTTTACAAATGGCGGAAGTGGGTTAGCAGTTCCTATGTTGGGGACTTTTTTTGGTTAAGCAAAAAAAGGGGATTTAAACTAAAGTAATTGAAAGTATTAATGGTGTAAAAATCATATCCGTTCACAAAATAAAATTGAAACCCATTTGCTAGCATATTTCCTTATTGAACACGTCTTGTTTGATTTAGTTTCTAATTGATCTCGAAAGAAAACTCGGAGCTAAATTGGTTCAAACAAACCTCAGCCAGGGGAAAACATAATTTCCGAAAAAGGATGTACAAACACCCTCTCCTTTGTCTAGCCCCGGGGGCAGGGCGCAGCTCGTGCTCGAAAACGAAAAAGAATGAAAGAAAAGTGCCGTAGCTTTAAAAAGCAACCTTAGAAATGAGGCAGAAGCGAGAGATCAAGAAAAACTGGAAAGAAAACAAGACAAGACGCAAAAGGGAGAAAAATCAAAGAAGCGAACGGGCGAAAGATAGAAACAAAAGAATAGAGGAACGTTGAAAGAAGAAGAAGAAAAAACTAAAACGGGAACGCGAATGGGAAACATCAAAGTCCAGAAGAGTCGAGAGCCAAACGGATCGAGACGCAAGGCAAGATCGAGCGAAAGGTAAACTGCGAGCGGCAGCAGCAGCCACAGCAAAGCGAAGCAGAAGAAGGAGCAATCAGGAACATGAACAGCAGCAGCAAAAAGCCACACCGGGGAGAGGCCAGATTGAGGCGTGCGGCCGCGATCATATGCCAGCGGTGTGTTCAGGCCGGGCCGGAGCAATGTTCCGAACACACCGGTGGAACCGATTAAATGGAACAAACACCACGGTGCGCGCTCGAGCGAGATTGAAGCTTTCCACCCAACCCTGGCATGCAGTGCACACTCTCCCCCCCTTTTATGGCCCCACCAAAAGGGGGAGAGGGGGACACGTTTCATCAAGCAGCACACAACACGCCGCGCATCGACACCAAATCCAAATGCATCTACACCGCACACGCAGCAAAGTTCGATTTTTGGGGTGGCCCCCCGCTTGGACACTGTGACAGGGGGGGGGGGGGGGGGTGCACTACTTACACAAAGGAGGGGGGGGGGATTGAGAGGGGAACACGCACTTCGTCAACCAGAAGTATTCAAAGTTCGCCACTAACCGTGTTTTTTTTCTGGGGCTCGTTGCTTAAATCGATTCGAAAAAAAACGCGATCGTCACACGGCGAGATGATCGTGAGCAGGAACGAAAGAGCGAGACGGTGAGAGCGGGACACGCACGCGCTCGCGCACAAACACGTTAACGCGGATGACGCCACGGACCAGAAAAGGGTTGCGTCGGTCGCCGTCGAGTGGCCAAGAGAAACTAAACCTGTGGCGGCGGCGCTTGAACGGTGGAACTGTGCCAGAGCAACAACAACGACCTGTTCAACAAGCGAGAAGCTTCCACCACAACGATACAACGTATGCCACAACGTGCACGCACACCAGCGATCCAAGAAGCCCGCACGCCGTTCATTCAATGCACACCTTGATCATCAGCATCGTCGCCGTCGGCTCAATGGGCAAGGGTAGTAACAGCGTGCGTGCGAGCAGAAAGAAGAGATAAACGGTGGCAAAGAGATCGACAGAGAGAGCGAGAGAACGGTTATATGTGTGAGTGCGAAAAGAGATTGCAAAGAATGATGCTGCAGCATATGTGGTACGGCGGAGCGAGGTGGCTCTACCTGAGAGAGAGGCCTGAATCATCAGGCATCGTCAGCGGTTGTTGCTGGGGACCTCAACCTTTTTGGACCGCTTCGTCATGTTGACCGATGGTTTGAGGTGCCTCGAGCCTTCTCGACAGCCACCAACAGTATGCGTAGCTTGTTGTCTGACTGACTGGTGGTTGTGTGGTGGCCGGAGCACGCAATCCGGCACAGCAGAGAACTGGCGCTGGTTTCAAGGTTTTCCTAGTTCAGCTAATCGCCAGGTAGATGATGATGATGATGATGATGATGGTGCTGCTGCTGTTGCTCATGCTGCGGATGCTGATGACCTCTGGTTGGAGCAGTGCGGACGATCTGGTTTGTCGATGAACTTTGAACACCCCTCCGAAACCGCGACCTTTACTTGGCGTGTCTATGGAAGGGTTTAGGAGCGCCTTCATGAGCGGCAGAATCCCTTTGGAAGTCAGGTGGATCGTGGTCGTCGATCTTCGGCCAAATGCACCGCTCAGGAGGAACTGGAGATCGCGATCGTTCAAGCAAAGCAGCAAAGGTTTGGAAGGGAATGAATCAAAGGTGCTAAGTATTCCCGCTCGGTCTTGGCGCAACCGACTGGCCACTGTTTACATTGACTAACGAGTTCCCAAAACGTTCATCTTCGTCCCTTGGTGCTAATGGTACTGAACCTTCACAAGGGAACGAGATCTCCAGACACAGAGTCCACTCGGCGGAATTTCGTGTTAACTACCCCGAGTGTTAATTAAGCGCTTCTAACGGCTATGTGGCCAGTACCTTTAACGATAAGGTCCACATGACACTCAGCAGTCAACAAATCACACCGGAAGACGCTGACGCACTGCACCAAGCAAAACGCATCAACGACATCAACGAACGGGGGGGTTGGCAAATTACGCCCGTGATCTCACGAGTGCCCTCTAGTTCGTCCGGTTCCCTTTTGGGTGGGGATCACGGTGTATACCAATCATTAGGCCGGTCCGCGCGAGAGCATCGACGAACCCAGTGTCAGCGATCAGCGCTGGCCAGTGGCGACGTCAAGTATGCACCGTCATCGAACGATCGTTGAACTTTCCCCACTCGCCGCTCGTCGTTGTTGTGATGGCGCTCCGAGGGCGGGCCAGGGGTCTGTGTGAACCCCTTTCATCCTCCCCTTCCACAGGTTGTGGTGGCCTATTGCTGCTCCAAGCTACGGTTCCTCCGTGGCTTCGAGAACAGAGAACGGCCGATAATTGGTACGTCATGCCTGCCGGACTGCAGTCACCAACAGAGAGCAAGAGAGAGAGAGGGAGAGAGAGATGCCGCCCGTGATGCTGACCGAAAACAGGACAGAACGGTCTCCCCAATTCCCCACCCCCAACCATCAACACTGATACCGGGTTCGGGGTTGTGGACCATGATGGGCCTCTTTGTGCGCTGTGGTCTGATCTGAAGTCAAGAAGTTGAGAATTGTTTGGTCTGAACGATCGATCGAACCGATACACGGTGGACAAGGGGCCACCCGCCCCGACCAAAAACCCGACCATCGATCTTGATGGAGACGTTTCTTTGTTGTTGTTTGCTGTTGGGGTTTTGTGCTGAAGGCTGTGCAGTGAAGTGAAGTGTGGCCCGCTATCCGCTACTCCAAAAACCGTTCATAACCTTGCATCATCTTTCGTGGAGATGAGTATCGGCATCACGTCGCGTATCTGGCTGTCTAATCTCGACGCACTGATCCGCCTGTGGCCTTGCCTAACTAGATCAAGTTGATCATCAAGTTGCCGTTACTTAAAAAACCGCACCACCAGCACCTAGCGGGCACTAGCGGTGGCCAGGCCACTACACACAGAACGTGCGTTGCTTCATCGACTTCAGCGAAGCCACATGCAGCAAAGACGCTGGCTGACTGGAGGCCAAACCGGAGGCCTCCGTGATCTTGTAATGGGTGCTTGGAAGGGGGGGATGCGGGGTGCTTTCGATGTCTTCGGTTGTTGGTTAGCGCTTTTTGTATGATTTACGTTGCAGCGTGTTGCAGTTTGTTGCCAGTTGTGGTGTTGTATAACGGCATCGACAAGATCCATGCACCGCTGCTTCCCTTCTCTCCACTGCTACAACGGGGGTTGGTTGGTGTAATTTACAAAATTATATTTCATCACCTGCCGCGCCATCACCTCTCACCACGTGTAAAAATGCTAGTGACCGACATCGTGACCCTAGGGCGACCATTCGGAGTATAAAGATTGACCAAAATAGGGGGGAAGTTAGCAAAGAGTTCAAACCTCAACCATCAAAGCTTTGGGGTGCAGCAGCTCGCCTGCATCGCATCGCTGGTGCTTCCCAGGTGAGCACCCATCGAGGCCACTTGAACAGCGGTGATCATCACGAGTCCACCGATTGTCCAAATATTTGGTCTTCAGAGGGCGAACGATGCCAAAGATGCTGTGTCGATGATGCTGGAGGTGATGATGAAGCAAGTGGACGACGTTAAGCACTTCATCTTTCAGCTCTGCGGGCGCGCGCACCAGTAACGTCACACACTAATGACCTCTTATTGTCTTCTGTTGAGGTCGTTTTGAGGGTATAGCGCACTACCTCGATCGGTGCGTTTTAATACGCGATCCGTCCAAACCGTCAATTGCTTGCTCCGTTCGCATAATTCGCGTTCACCGTCCAGGGAGAATGACGGCCCTCTGGGTGCACTATCTGGGTCACTGGACCAGCCACGGGGTTGGTTACATCAATTTGATGGCCCGCTAAGGACTCTCTCTCTCTCTCCCGCTCTGTCATCTCCGAGTACGAGCCATAATAGGTAGCTTAGCGTTTAGGCTCGACGTGTAGGAGCCAACCGACGGACCAACAGCAAGTGCGCCGTTTGTCGAGTTTGATTGACAGACGGAGAGAGGTTTAGCAGATACCCCGGGTGATGGTGGTGAAAGGGATACCGCGGTTGATCCGAATCCGAGGTATCGAAGACGCACTTGCAACTCACAACCGGTGCCGGGTCGGTTGCCTTACGAGGTCGGACGAGACACACGGAGCCTCAGATTCAATAAATCTTCTCCGCCAGCCTTAATAAGCCTGCCAGGTGTACCGCCTCGGATTGGTCGGTAATTGCTTAGCGTCGTCGTCCTCGTCTGAGCATAATTCCATAGACCTCGTTTAGTTAATTTGATTTGCTTCTCCACTTGAGCTACAGCCTTGCTACAGCTGCGCCATTTCTTGAGTTCGCGGACGCGTATCGCGCAGAATACTGTCTTCCAAGGATGCCACCGTACCGCCGGGTTCGGTTCGTTGTTTATGGGCCCTGCTGGCCCCCTACACCCGCTCCGTGCGCTAATCCCAGCTGTCAAAGCATAACTTTCTATAAAATTTATTATGAGCCTGCCTGCCAAACCTCACTCACTACTCGGGATGCTACCACTTCTGTGCCAGCTCTTTTTCTCTCTTTCCACGATCTCAGGCGCTTAATAACGTCGACTTATAAGTTTTCCAACACAAACAAGTGCTTGGATCGCACCAAATACACCTTCTCCCAGCCAAACCGATGGTGGCCGTTCCATGGCGGCGAAAGAGATTGAAAGCCGAGACGAGATCGCAAACCAAGGGCCATGCACCGAACGAGTGGGGGGGGGGGGGGGGTGGAGATTCGTTGGCGAAGCAAATTTAGAATGCATCTGGGTGCGCTCAGTCAAGCTTTAGTGCCATCTCTCTCGAGGGAGAGAGAGAGAGAGAGAGAGAGAGAGAGACAGGCTGGCATCTCCACCATCGGCACCAACCAACCATCGTTCGTAATCGGCGCTAATGTGTCCCTTTTGGTGCCTCGTTCAAGGCTCGATAAACTGGAAGCTGGAAGCCGATCTACGGCACAACGCGTCGTGTCCTCGCTCGCTTCATTCTTGCCCGGTATCGACGCTTGCGCGATGCTTTTGCGGATTGCATCTTCTTCTGCATCTTCGGCGCGTTTGTCACGCAGCACCCTGCACTTTCTGGCTGCCGTCAAACTGAAGCAGGAAGCTGAGGAAGTTTCACGATTGCCGTGTGCAAGCAGGAACGCGGAAGGTAGTACGGATGCACTCTGCACGAGCTGCAAAACAAAAACGACAAAAAAGGTTTTTGTTTTTCTTTCTTTCTGCTTCTTGAGCCACAGAACGGACGGACATTGCTGTTCTGCGCCAAGGAGTTTCTCCAGCGATGGCGAATGGCAGGTGTTCAACTTGTTGATGGCAAGCATTGGTCGTCGTTGCATTGGCGAGCAGCAGAGTATGGCCACAGGGTCCAGCTCCGGGTTGAGGTGAAACCATGAAGTTTTGCTTCATTATCCTTCGCACGGCGAGACGGAGCGGTACGGGCACATCCTCAGCCTACCGGTCAGTCAGGTCATGCTGGTCGTTCTGCGTTCTCCGTTTCGTCCGTCTGTTTGTCATCCCAATTTTCGTTCTTCCAGTTCTTGGCGCATCTTTCGATCCTTACACCGGGTCCGGGGGTCATTATCCAGGCAGTTGATCACTACCGAGTGGCACTGGAAGCACCTTTTTCGGACCGGATCGGTAAGTGCCGCTGCTGTCTGGATGCTTCCAGCACCACATCATGCCCTGTAGGTGTTCGTTTGATGGTTATGTACGATCCATTTAACAAATGGTCAAACTTGCGCCCAGTCCACGGCGGCCTATGTAACACGGCAGGTCTAAACCATCAATCAGCTGCTGCTGCTGCAGTTCATTTGAACGTTTTCCTTCTCAGAACACCTTTTGCCACGCTATTGGGATGTGATTCAATGGAGGAGCATCTTCAGTTCCTGACCAGCAACAGCAGCAGCAGCAGCAGCAGCAGCAAAAAGAACAGCAAACCCATGCGACTACAGTTCGTTGGGATCATTTATTGAATTAACGCAACATGTTACGGCGCATCGCTTCGTGGACTCGGTTTCGCAGACTCGAATGCAGTAAACAAGGAGTTCCATCACACTTCCGTCACAGGGATTGTATAATCTGGAAAATAAGGAACAACAAGAACCATCAAACACAATCGCCACCACGGTGCACACGTCAAACACAAACAGAACAGATTTATTGTCGTGAACTCGTCTACGTGGTGCAGCTCTACGGCCGCTACGCTACACTACGCTGGTAGCCACGCGAGGGCTAGCAAGGGTTTCATGCGTGGCCGAAACTCCTCCAGGACCTTCGTTCGAAGAAGGGTGTCATTATGCGTGTGCGTTCGTACGCCGTGTGATGCCGAATTAAGAAGCGCAGTGGGTCCAATTAGGGTGTTCGTGCATGCATACATGGTGTACATGGAAAACATGAATTTTGGAATGGATTTAGGAACACTGAAGGAACCGACCACGAACGCGTACGCAACACTTCACGGGAATATACTTGATGGTGACAGTACCAGTGAGGCATTGCAGCTTTTGAGAATCCCCCGAAGCAGCGTCACATCGTCCGGCGAGAGGGCCCATCCACTCAGCTGCCCGACGCTCTGCAACTCCGGACAGCGATCCATCAGAATCTAGAACGGGCGATAAACCGATGAAACACATTAACAGTCTTGTATCCTTGTGCATCGACACTTTGCTACTTACCTCCACGGACGCCATAGACAGGTAGGGCGCTGAGGTGAACCACACATCCTCGAGCTGATAAAAGTCTTGCTCGATCACCATCTGACTGATATCCTCATCACTGAAACTAACCGAATCGATGGCAAGTCGCTTCAGGGAGGTCGTTTTACAGAGGAAGCTCCTCAAACTCGGCTTCTGGATTGGACTGTGCAGTATTTCCAGCCCCTGCAGATTGGCGAAACTGCGATCACCACTGAACGTGAGCGAGTCCATCATGTAGAGGTCGAGATCGATCAAATCGGGACAGCATCGTACAAGCCGATTAACTTCCAGCGGTCCGTAGCCCTTGATGACCGTCAGATGATACAGCCCATTGCCGATCGTCTCCAGCAGGGTCGTCAGCTCGTAGCAGTTGAACTTGTGCAGCTTAAGCCGACGCAACTGCACGTTGGCCAGCTTCTCCAAAACACCCACCTCGGGCGAATCTAGATAGATGTCCTCCAGCTTGGGACAACAGCGCACAATGGCGTCCATCACTTTGCCGTTCGTTTGCGTATCGTGCAGATACGCGAGCTTACACCGGAAACCCGCATCTTTCTCCTCGAGAATGTGCAGCAAACTACGTCCAACGTACGAATAGGATTGCAGGGTGGCCAAATTCGGTAGATGCTGCAGTAACAGCGCGACGTCCATGTGGCAAATGTTCTCATCACCCAACGATCCAATGTCCACGTACGTTAGCGTCTCCCGGCACTCCCCGTAGCACAAATACTCGATGCCAATCTCGGTGATGTCCGTCTCACCGCTAATGTCGAGCTGCCGCATACACTTGCTGTAGTCAGCGATGTGCTTCAGCAGGTCATCGGTAGCGATGTGCGGTATCGTGAGCTTCGTAAGGCGTGGCAACCGCTTCACGATCTCGTACATGTAGCACATGCTCTCCTCCTTCACCCAAACGCCCTTCATGTTGAGACGACGCAATCCGCGACCGCGGGCCGCAATCACCTTCAGGATTTGCTCGTAGTACGCCACCGGAAAAATATCGGTCACCAGTCCCTGGACACCCTCGTTCAGTAGCATCTGCAGGCAGCAGAAACGCATCGACGCCTCGAGCGAATCCGAGCAGAGGATCACACGCAGCAGATCGTCGTAGATGTTGCTCGTCGCACCCATACTCTCGAGGTACGAATTGATCGCGATCGTCAGCAGCCCATAGTCCGGTGGGATACCGAATGCGTAGCACGTCTGTACCATGGTCCCGATCGCACCGACAATCGTACCGGCCAGCTCGGCCAGCGCGATCTCGCTCAGCGTACGCACCGGTTGCTTCTTGGACATCTCTCTCGTCTCGTCTCCTTCTAATTCCTACAAAATCTGACCAACAACAATGGAGAACATATCACAATACGGCACCGAGACGCGTGTTTCGGTATGGAACCAAAATAAAATCCACCCGTCCACCACCGTGGGCATGCGCGCCAAATCGCGGATCTGTATTTGTTTTGCTTTGCAAAAAATCCGAATCAGGCCTCACTTACGTAAGCCAAAATAAGCCGATTTTTTTTGGTCCCCACTTTTCGATTAGTTTCGCCAATGAACTGGCCACCAAGCTGTTTTCACCATCCACCACCACCGGATGTAGGCTAATTCTGACGAGATTTTCAATCGGACTAATCCGCGATCACGAAGCAACGAAACGGGTTGTACGAGAAGGCGTTTTAATACGCGATAGAACCTGGGCCTAGCCCCGGATCATACTGATCGGTCTGACGGAGCAACTGCACGGCTAGGACCTGCATGTGCTTGTCAGATTGCTGGCGTGCGTAAGTTACTTATTTTTAAACATCTGCGCAGCGGATTGTTTGTATACAAAAACTGCCACCGGCGATCGCTCAGCTGGTTGGCCACCGTACTGCGCACATGGTTGCTCAACAGCACGGCGGAATGCGTGAGCGTCTGTCTGGCGGTGTTGTTGAGTTTCAAGTGGGAAAATCTCGTTGTTTAAATTGTATTTTTGTAACGGTTTGATACTATTTAAAAATAAAACCGTTCTTTCAGGTGTATCATCCTTTTTCAATAAAATATAGTAAAGTATTGCTTATCGGTATACAAATGGAACGCATGAGAATGGTTTTTAAGTGTAATAAATATATTGCTAAAATATGCTAAAAGAAACAGTTTTTGTCATCAACGCTGTTACTATTTAAAAAAAAATAAGTGTAAATTGAATGATAGACACGCCAAACATATTGTCTTCCAAAAATCGATGGAAAGCTCGAATAGCATCGCAACCATGAGTCGTAATGCAGATCGGAACTAGTAAAAAACCATGATGCTACAACTTTTTTTTTACTTTTTTTATTCGATAAAATCATAAAAGGTAACATAAACCCAGACAAAAAGCAAAGAAAAGTTACTACTCAACGAAGAAGTAAGGCTACCATAAAATACGAGCTCACAATGTTTAAACCAAGTGCCTCATCCAACCAAAACAAGCTTAGCAACTGAATAATGATGAATAAGATGCACTTCGTCCAAACAGCGTTCCAAGTCTGACGGTTCGGTTCAAGCCACAATGGAAAAGTTTTCCAATTTGTCAACTTTCAATCCAACCATCAACCACCGGGCGTAGCCATCAGGCCACCATCAGCATAATAAACAATTCAATGCTTTTAATGGTCGTTTAATGGTTTCGAAGAAAATTCGATTACAGCAATTCGGAGCATTCCACTGAGAAAAATTATAAATACCATACCAGTGTAAGTGGGTTCAGGTTTTGTGTTTCGTAAGCCATTTTATCGGAATTGAAGTATTCAAATTGCTCTCTCTCTCTCTCTCTCCCGAGTGCGTCCCATGGACTATTACTTCCGTTCCATGCGATATAGTTTGCTCGTTACTGCATTGTTTCCCGTGAAGTGCTATTTCGCTATCGACATCAGCAATCTCACGGAACCCAACCAAATGGATGCCCCTTACTGTCCTACCGGAAAGGGGCGTGCGGTCCTACCGGAAAGGGGCGACTAGTCCACCGGAAAGGGGCGTGCGGTGACAAGCAATCACTTCATCAATTAAACTTTAATCGAAACGCACCATTTCAGTGGTAGCCCAAACCACAGATTTCAATTTCCTTATCCAACTCTCAGTATTACCGCAGAAGCTAGCAACACTGTTGCTCACCTTTTGCACGATTTATTCAGGCTAGTGCGGTGCCGTCGTTGCTTCTTCTCGTTGGTCGCCCCGAAAAACCCCGCGTCAACATGAACTCGGAGTTGGGGTATTTTTTTTACGTCCCCCTCAATGGTACCGCGCAGCATGCCCATAACCGGTTCGGACAAAGCACCACATTGCTACCGGTCGTCAACGTGGTTTGTCATCTTTTATTTCCATTTTTTTTCGTTTTGTTTCTTTGGTTTCGCCGAAAGCAGCTGACTGCGAGCACCCAGTAAACGAGCCCCATCGTACCGGTTACGCCACAGTCTCCATGCTTCCAAGTCCTTTCCAATTTCGTACACGATTAACCCTCCGGAACGCCCTACCCTGCGCTATTTAGATGGGCGATCCTTCGCATCGCTGTCCCACCAGTGAAAGATGCAAAAACGAGAAATTTGTGTTTAGCTCGGGGTGAAGAGATCTCCATAAATAATCCGCACCGTAGGTGGGTGCTTTGAATGCCCCATCGTGGACCTGTTGGACACTCTGTTAGCTCTCTGTCTGTGGCGGACCATTTTCTGCGCGATGAATAATGAATACTTTATGGACGGACAGACTGGAAGATGGTAGAAGGTGGCTCGAAATCATGGACACAGCATCCGGCAATTATCGTAACCGAATGTGTCCCGCGTATTGTGTCTTGAGTGTGTCTCGAAAGCTTATTAGAAACGATGGCCCATTTCACGATGGCCCTCCTCCCCATTGAAAGAACAACTCCGAAGAGCTACTTCAACGCGAAACGCGAAAGATCAATCTCAAACTCGAGGAAATTCCCGGGCTCCTTCATGTCGTTGCCGTTTTATGATGCACACCGTGGCTCGTAAATGTTTTATCTTATGTAATCTGCGTGCCTAACGCTGGGGAAGGCTGGAAGGTCAAGACAAGCTGCGGGACCGAGGGACCTATCAAACGTGTCACCGCTCGAGATGAGGTACTTTCACTTTACACTTCTACCGCCATCGAAGTGAAAGCCAAATCACGGAACCAAAACGTGCCGAGGCGTTAGTAAACGGCGCGACGGATAGTATCGCCAACAGTTGAAAGTGTTCTCGCGCCAAAGAATAACACGGACGCGGTGAAGAAGGATGTGTCAGAACAACGTGAATGCTGGTGTTTGTGCTGCTGGTGTCGATGTCATGGCTGTACGGGGGCCCAAAAACCAATAAAATGAAAAGCAAACCCTATCGAAGACCCCCCTTGGGGGCTCCGATGGGGGCTGATGGCTTCGTAGTCAGCCATCGGACACCTTTTCCCAGGGTTGGGAGGCCATCCCGCAGCTACGTCCGCCGGAACTCGATACTTCTTTCGAAGGCCAGTACGCGCACGATCCGCGTTGAGACCTTACTACCACTACCACTAGCGTGTGTACGGTGAGGTGACTGAGGTTCAGGGTCCTTATCCATCGGTTCTTTCCAGCTGCGTTCGGCCAACGACCGCGGTCTCACTCGCGTGCGTGCGTGCATCCCAGTTCCAGTTTACCAGCTACATAACACAAACCAAAGCAAAAAAAGAACAAGCAACAAAACCTATCCAAACCCTTGCTTCGCATTGCTGCTGCTGCTGCTGCTGCTGCTAGTGGTGGCTGGGCTTAAACCACAGGATCTCTTCGGTGCTTTTAGTGAAATCGAATCCCTCTGCTTTGCGCCCTGTTTCGATGTTCGAACAGAAACAGGTCCTTCGAAGCTGGAGGGCGACTTGGAGGAGGCACATCGGTTGCGTCGGATTGCGGAGCGGTGACGGCGCGGTTCGGATTACGACGGTCGTCATCGGCGTCAGGTTGTCAACGACATTTATTTACGACGCTTTAACGCAATCTAATGCCATCAGCCAGTGAGAGATTGTGTGTGACCTGAGAGAGGATGAGAAAGAGTGAAGGAAGAGGGGACTGTAAAAGCTCCTCAATGGGTTCCCCCCTTCGCGACACCACGTTGGAGTGGCGTGATTGAGAAATTCGATCACCCTGAACGTCTCCATCGGTGGTTCGTCATCATCACCATCATCATCGTCACCGGCGCTGTACGCCAGGACATCTCATCCCCGGAAAGTGGAGTCAGCTGGCGGTGCCAGTGATGACAACGATCCGACGGACCTATTAATTATGATTAGACAAGGAAAGGACAATGGTGGATGAAGTCGTATCATCCGTTGCCACCGTTTCTAGCGAGGGAAACCGATGAGGATTGTGGTGCTACGGTTGTTTTGTGGTCTTGGAACTGGAACTGGAAGAACTGCCCTGGTCTCACGCGTTGAAGCGACGACACCGTTCCAATATGTTGCTCTGGGCCCCGTGATGAATGAAAATCAACTTTTAACATCCACCAGACCGCGGCTTCGTAGCCGGGGACAAGTTGATGACACGGGATCGCTTGAATCGCGACGAGAAATTCCAGATATCCTCGCGCCAGTGATTGATGTTGATATACCCGTTGCTACGAATCCGATCGCCAGATCACATTCAGAGCGGCAGCGATAGGTAGCTACCGTGGTCAACAAAGGGTGGTGAATGGCCATGGCCAGGGTGTGCCGGAAACAAGGGGCTTCCAGCCATTAACGCACGCTCAGAACAATCATAGTCCGAATGGGACGGCGATGGACAACAAGCCGACGTCAACGAGGACGACAAAGAACGACGGTCAGCGACAGCGGCGGACATTCCAGTGGCAGCCCTTGAAGTTTCAGCTTTTTGCTTTCCAATGGGGGCCAGTTGGAGTTGGATTCGTCCCCGGGCTGTGGTCACACGCCGTTGCCACTGCTGTTGCTGCTGGAATGCCCAAACCGAATGAAACAAAGTTCCGAAATCTATGCTCAAAAGGGGGCCCGCAACTGGTGTCCGGGGGACTTCCCCGGAACGTTTCCGTCGGTGGTTCAGGTTACGCTGTGGGTCCTGTGGTCAGCGCATTCCACATCCCTGAATCCGAACCGTTCCGGCGAGCGACCGAACGAACGAATCTACTTTGCGAGCACACATGAGCCGAATAGTTTGGGAAGTTGGAAAGGAACCATTGGCGAAAGAAGGATTCCACCCTCAGTTGGGAGGGGGATGTGGGGTTGGCTGAAAACATTGGAAAAGTTTGCCAAACGGGATGCTTCAGATCCCGTTGACATGTTACCGTTTGGGACGAGAGCAAGTTTTTGATACAATTAACTTTGCTAACTAAAGTGGAATTCGATTTTTTCCTGTTGCTTGGGAAAGGGATTCGAGTTAAACCCTCCGTCCCAAAACGTGGGCGCATGGTATTTCGACGGATCGGAAAGTTTATTCGAAACATGTTTGAGAAAAAGTTGAAAGTCGCACTCGAGTTCAACTGGTAGGTGCCCTGTGGATGTGGTTTGAAGACACCACGTAAACATCATGCATTAGGAACGCTTAAACTAAGCCTTGGACTGTTGGGAAACTGCTGACGAAGGTGAGGTAGGAATTATAATCGATCACGATCAATTGATAGTTCACGATGACTTAGGAAAACTATCGTTTTAAATGTTTAACTTTCACTGGCAGAATATACCAATCTATCATCGTTCAAATAATTATTCTTATAGTTAGTTAGTTTATCAGCTCACTCATTTGTCACTCACTCAGCCTCGTCGAGATTTTATGAAAATTGATGGTACTGTTTTCAATTCATAAATAAAACTTCGAAAATAATAAAAGCGAAATCGAGAAAATCCTGTTTTTTTTTACTTTAAAATGCATAGAATAATTGGAAGATTTGCAACAACTCAACGAGGCTATCAACTCCTTATTTAGAAAAAAAAACTCCTTATTAAATCAAAGAGTATCTTTTGTACATCTCATATAACTTAGCAAAGGGTTGGTTCAAATATTAGATGATCTCTAAAACTATTCCCAGAGAATCTTTATTGCAGTCATTAAGGGTGGACTTCGGTATTCGATTCGGGCCACAAAAGGCACTTTTTGACGATTTTTTGTGACGTAACCATTCAACTTTATTTATGCAAATAAATGGCATATTAATCTACAGCTTTTGAAGAATATTTGATATAGTTTTGAGCAACATTAATGTACAAACTATTCCATGGCATCAAATTTAGGCAGTCGTGTCTTCGAAAAGATACTTTTTCTGGTGCTCATCGTAGCTGCGTGACGGGTCATCAGAAAAATGCAAATCAATTGTGAGAATTGTTTTAAAAAAGTATAAACAATTTTAATGATCCCTCGACGGGATTACCTGGCAAAAAGTGTGCAGATTATGTGTAAAAAAAAAATCAAATCGATCGGCCCATTAGTTTTTACGGTACGATGGACACCGACTTTGAAAACGTTGGTTTTGGGAAACGCTTTTCAAAGTAGCGAGCTGCATGGAGCCTTGTATGAAACGCGGATTTTCAAAAATCTGTATCTTTGTCAGTTTTGCTTCGATTGATCCAAAGCTTTTACACAATACTCTTGAAAGGATCAGCTTTCAGGGAAAAAAGATAAAAACAAGTGTCACAAATAAAATAAAATACCGAAGTCCTCCCTTAAGATGGCTGCTGTATATGCTGGCTAAAAAGAATATTCGTCTAGGCATTCGTCTAGCATAATTCCAACCTACGGACGCATTCAAAGTGTTAAAATAATTGATAAAAGTCTTCGGTAGATTTTCATCTCATTCAATCGAAAGCGAAATAACTGAAATCTATTCACTAGCTCTCTTCATCGACTTTGATATTGAAAATAGCTTACTTCTAAAATAACAATAAGCCGACTCCCTTGAGCATTAGGTCCAAGCTCAATTATCAACCGGCTTCCTCGGCAACCGTAGTGTGCTTAAGCATCCTTGAGCGATACTACATACGGTTGCTTCCGATGCCCATGATCCTCTGGCCCCCGGAACACTGCAGTTAACCTTCCGTTCTACCGAAACAACGACCCACATTTGCCCCTGCAGCCCTCCGCAACGCTCCAACAAAGAATGTTAACGATTTACACCGCGAAAAGGTCCTCGATAAGAAAAATGTCGTTAAACATCATCCCATTCTAACTAACAACGAATCCACCCCAGCCATTGTTCCACCGTCGCGGTAGCGCAATTGTTTGCATACAATGTGCCGCTGGAAGATGTTATTTTCGATTGTTTCGGAACCCAGGAGCCCACCAGGAGGTGGAGGTGTGATGAGGATGGAAGGGAGGCAAAAAAAGACTTCGATTCTGGATCCCTCCACTTTTGCGCCACCAGGCAGGGAGATTGTACATTGTAATTTCATTTCATACTCTCTCTCGCGCGCGCCAACGAGCAACTTTCAATTTTTGCTTTGTCTTCAACCGACCGGCGTGGTTTCGACGTCGCCATCGTCGTCGTCATGGTGCGCAGCTTTTTGCGTTTTCAGAACACCACTTTTGCAGCGGCCGTGTGCGAGACACATTATCCGCCAAAAATTGCCGCCGGCCATACACCGGTGCTCCTCCAGGTATCGCGGTAGACCGGCCTGACTGGGCCTAACAGTAGTGGGTAAAGAACGTGGAATAACGTCAAGCCACGGAAGCCAGAAGGGGAACCGGGGCCCGGGAGTAGTAGAACGGAATGGTTTGGGGGGCGTGGGTTGCCCATGCGATGGCAGATAATTGCGAGGTTGCCAACGGCCGACTTTGGCCGGGAGTGTGGGATAAAAGGTGAAAAATGTTGCCACACACCAAGCCACGCCAGGGGCCCACGAAAGGTATCCGCGTCGACAGCACGATCCTCAGAAACGGCGTTCAGTGCGCAGAGTGCGCTGAGAGGCTGAACGTGCCAAAGAATATCGGGTGGCCGCGCGGTCAAGTGGTCGCCGTTTCGTCGGAATTCTATTTCAAACACCGAGCTGCGAGTGGAACCGACAGTGACCGAAAGCGACGTGGTCCGGGCGAAAATTTGAATTTCGAACGGTAAAGACGGTAATGGCCACTTGGCACTCTAGCGAGAGAGAGAGAGAGAGAGAGAGAGAGAGAGAGAGAGAGAGAGAGAGAGGCGTCGAGACGATGGTGGACGCTTCTGGTCTCTAGGCCAGCACGACCAGTCATCATCATCCGCCGATGCAGCGGAAAGTAACGACCAAAAATGGGTGCCCGGAGGGAGCCGTCACTTCGTCTTTGAAGTCAGTTGGGGGAACGGTGAAAAGTGATCATCGGCCGGCTTTGGTGATCCGGCTCGGTCAATCATCGATGGCAGATGATACGCCCTCTGCGTGCACCGCGGAACGGAACTACAAAGCACAAGAAGCCGCATGATCGTGACGTCTTGTGCTGGAACTCGTCGATGATGATGCTCGAAGTATTTCCCGCGACTACTTCCGCCCAACAATTAGCAAACTTAAAACGAGGCCAAACGACGTCGAAGGGCGCGCGTACATCATTATGGTGGCGGCATTCTCGCATTCCTACCCCACCAGCGGAAACCCTCATTATGTGCTTCAGAACTTTCGAATTCACAACTCGACGCTACGCAGCCGCCGGTGCATGTAAACGTCAACCGGTGGAGAGGTTAACGCCATGCGTACAGGGCACGCTCTCGCCACGAACGATGCTATCGCTTCGACACCGCGTATTTCGTATCGGGTCAATCGTTCCACCATGTTCCGGAGCATCTGGCACGAGCAACTCGGGATCTGGACAGTATCAGCAGCAGCAGCAACAGCAACAAAAAACATATTAATTATGCTCCATTTATTCCCCGCTTGCCGTTTTCCGCTTCATGCTCTGCGGTCGGTGACCGGTTTCGTATCGGCTCCGGTGCTTCGGAGCAATCGCGCGAGTGCCAAATTATGCTGCTGCTGCTGCTGCTGTTTGGTGGTAAAGGCAGGGGTGGGCAGTAAGTATGCCCCGGCCGCATTCCGCACGATCGCGACCATTACAGCGCTGTAGCAGCTGCAGGTGACATATTTCAATGGCCGTGTGCACATTGTCGCGGACAACGGAAATAATTATGCTTTTCAGTGTGCACCTTTCGTGTGCACGCCGGTTTGGGTGATAACGGGTGGTGGCATACGGTGGTAGAGCTTTCCGGGCAGCTGCCACCTTTGACCGATCTGATGGATGTACACTGTTCTTTCACTCGATGCAATATCTTAACCGGACACTGCGAGAACTTTATCGAGATGAAAGCCCAAAGAAGAAAACCTTTACAGTGCAGATGCATGAAAGCGATTCCTGTTCAGGTCAATGCACCAGAAATACTATGCATGACCATGTCAACTTGACTTGGGTTTGATATGGAACGTCAAAAGTATGCACATTTATCGTTGATATCCTTTCATAGTGAATGGAATGGAACGTGGATGACATGTTCAATAATGGAAATCTCTGATTTGGATCTCATCCGATGCTTCCAACAACTGATAGTGCTTGTCCACCATGCTCATGCGAGCATATCTAGATTGTATTTCCAAGTCATTTCAGGGTAACATTCGATGGTCCTCTGAGAAAGGAAGATGTTCGATTAACGGTAAACCGGTGCGGTTCGTTCTTATAATCTGTGCAACAATGACTGCGAATCCTGTGAAAGCTAAAAAATCTTAAAGTTTAAACGACATTCGTACCACACAAAGTTTAAAAGGACGAAACTTTTGGTACACAATAACGATAACTTACCTCCCTAGGCAGGAGCAAATCGTCTTCACCTTTGGAAGAAGCTTCAAACGACCAAACATGCTCTGAGCTGGAAAGATGAATCCTACGAATGCAGCATTCCAAAAACTGACTAATGAATTTCTCTTCAATTGAATCTGTCTTGTAAAACTTCCAAGTGGCATAAAGTAAGTAAACTTCTGACAATTCCTGTTTTAGAATTCATCACGCAATCACTTGATCAACGGAGAATACCTCTCCCAATTCTCTCTCTGCTCGATGGAAAGCCAGAACATATTTGCATCCGAACCGTGAAATTTAATTCCAATTCCCTTTATTAGTTGGCCACAAATATTCTCTCGTAATTTGATATTCTTCGAGTGCAGAGAGTACAGTTTAAAGAACTTTGGAGTGCACCAATTGCTGAAACTGAGAAGTTACAAGAGATTCGTGTAACATCATCAATCGTCTATTTCTCCTTCTGTTGAACCTGATGTATAAAATATGCTGCAATGTAAATCACTGACGCAAGCTTTTACAACGATTAAACCATCAAACGTAACGAAGGAAAGTGGTCGTGAAATGTGATTTGGCTGCACAATGTAACACAAATGCGTGAGACCCTCCAAGAGGGTGCGGAACCGATCTCTCCAGTTCCATCTAGCAACGCTCTTAGCGCTGATTAAAAGCGCCCTGACCATAACGAATGCAGCTGTTGTGACCACCGACCGATGAGAACGATGAAAATTACTCAAATCCCAACGGAAGACGGCCCACTCCAGGTCCGGCATCGAGGTCTGTCGTAGGCCAGTAAGATACATCATATATCTTGATGGGGATGATGCGCCCGAAACCCAAGCACCAGCACCAGCACCGACACCGGCACCGGCCTTCATCATTTGCTCCGTAATGACCTAGCAGAATGTGGTCTACCGCAAGGCCTCTTGGGGGCCGTCGCTGCGTGGCCGTAATCCAACGGAGGACGCCATGAGCGGCATCATCGGTATCATCGGCATGTTACATGGTGAATTAAAAGGTAATTCATCTTAACGTCCTGACATGTGGCCACGACCATACGAACACCATCTCACAGGGCCATACGTGAAGAAGCTGTGCCTTTCGAACCGGTTCAAGCGTGCCCGTCGATGCTGGAGAACCCTGGGACGTTCTATGGAATTCATTTGAATGGCTTCAACGAGCTGCTCCACCAGCAAGATGCGATGGAATGTGGAGCCCGGTTCCCGGTTCGGAGGCCCAGCGCTCTAATGAATTACATAAAAATTCAATTCTTCTCCCAACTCGTACCAGCAACACTAGCAGCAGCACCAGCACCGATTCTAGACCGCAACGGATGGCTAGTTCCCGGGCGACCGGGCGTCAGTGAACTTTTGGGCGAATCTAGCGGGTGCGCACGCGAACGAATGCTCGAAGGGACGCTCGAAAAGGTTGAAACGATTTCCGTGTCTTGCCGTCCGGTTGAATGCGTGAAAACATTCTGTTCTAGTCCGTGGCTCCATCCCCGTGCGAGGCCACTGAAGCCTGTGAGCCAAAGCGCTAGTTGCTGCCCGCTGCGAACGCGCTGCTGAAGTTACTGACCGCTGGCACAGCCCGTGCCCGTGTGTCTTTAATCGATGGTCTAATCCTTTGATCGCTTTAATGCCGCAACCAAACCCAACGACCAGCTTCACCAGAAGAAGAAGCGTGAAGAAGAAAGCAAGCAAAGCTCCCGCTGGTAATGCCAATGTTACGTGGCTCGAACGAACGGTGTGTTTGCGGATTGAGAAATGATAATCTGTACTGTTGGCGGGCGGTGGGCTCCGGGAAGCCTTTCTTAGAAATGTTTATCGTGGCTCTTGTGTACTGAGCCAGTCTGTCTGTCAGGCCAGGGGTAGACTTTGGGTTTGCATTGGGTTGCCATTCGTCTAGCGTCTAGCGAAGTAAATGAGAAAAACGAAAACGTCTTCCCGGCTCGTGTTTGCCCGTGACTTGTGTGAGAGAATCTTGTGTTTCGCTAGATAATGGGTACATGCTGGAATCATAATTGGATATGAAGGAGGGCACGAGGTTACATACCCATGACATTGACGGAAATGTCATTTGCTGGCAGATGATGGAACTTTGCTTCCTTGCTCGTGTTACGGACTTGTTCAGCGCAGCGCTGATGGTAAAGAGTACACTCGTTTATATAAAAAACAAAGTTCATCTGGAATTGAAACAGAATAACTTCATTTCAAGAATCATACATGAGGCATCTTTAGTTGATTAGTTGCAATGCAGCTATCTGATCTATGGAATATCATGATCCTACGCTCCTTTTCATATAGTGTTTTCAGTCATTCAGCCACGAGATGCTAGAGCAAATTTGAAGAAATGAAATACCTTCTACCCACATCAAACACCATTGCATTTAAAATGCATTAATTCTTGAGCATTGACGTCACATAGCCGTTGTGTAAGATACAAAAGCAGTAGCACAAAAGATTATAGACTGATTCCGATAAATTAGAGCAATTCTTTATTTAATATTATTTCTTCGTCGTTTTTCTCCATACTATTTTGAAGAGTTGAGCATGGCAAAGAGTCGAGTGGTCTTGCCTTTTAATAAGAAAAGACGATTTTCTGTTGCGCCAGGATCAAAAGCATTCCGTTGCTGTTGCGTTCACCAAACAGCACGTCTGGTAATGGAAATCAATCCAAGACGTTGAACTGTAATTAAAACTCATACATATGGATACAGTATAAGGATTTATACTCCTGCAAAATGTAATGACGTGACGACTGATGCCAGCAACAGAGAGCCTGAAATTTAGAAGCGAAGCAATTGGTTCATTATGGAAAATTCTGAAAAACAACTTTCCCCCGATCTACGCTACACTTAACATCATCAATCAGTGACGCATCAACTCAATCGAAAGCTCCTCGCGAACAGGGCGCGCCAAACTTACGTCGGATTACAATATTCCACGAAAAAGGGATTCACTCGGTGACATTTAAAGCCTTTTTGCGGCCATCTTCTCCCTCTCTCTCTCGTTTTCGGCTCGGAAAAACAATTTTAATGTTTGAGAAAGTGCGTGTTGAGGGTGATTGTGTGTGCCACCCCCCAAACCCCACTCCCAACCGTTGCTGGTTCTCGATTGTAAATGTCAAAACAGTCAACCTCACCTAAAGTGCGAACCCCAAAGTCACGTGGCTAAATAAACTTGCTCAACTTTTGCCTGCGAGCCCTAGCGATCTGGAGCGTCTGGAGTGCAATAAAGAACCCGGCCCGGTTATGGGCCAGGAGTACCAAAGCAAGTGACGGGGAAAGGAAAAAGCGGGAATAAAAACGAGAAACTTCTCGCAATGAGCAACGAAACGAATAAAAGGGGAGAAGAAAAAAACCAGAGGGAGCAGCAGCAAAGGCACAACAGTACAGAACACACGGGAACCATTATGGGACACTGGGGTTTGATGTGCGATTGACTCTCTCCCCACACCCCTAGGAAGTCACCAAAGTCTCTACGACCCACCAGCACACACACATTCACACATTGCTGACGTAAGCCCTTCCGCGGAAAAGCCTGGAAAAATGGTCGAACAGGAAGTGCGCGCCGAATCGCAAATGGTTTGGTCCACCAGCTCCAGGGGCTGGTGGTCCCCGGCCAGGAAAGTTCACTTCCAACACCACCACCACCACCATCGCCAGTAGCAGCAGCAGAAGGAGTAGCAGCAAACACTGGCAAATTGAATGCAAATGCGGTACCGTACCACGTCCTTGGTGGTGGTCCTCGGTTCCGACATCCATCAGACGCCCTCTGGCCTGGCCTGTCTCTGACCTCCCTACCATCCGATCACTCCCAGAACGGGATGCTGCTCGACCGATGACACTGTAACGCTGGCAGGATGATGGTACAGCCCGGACAGCTATCGTGCATCGTCCCGGTGGAGCAATGAGAAAAGTTTTTGGACTCCATTTCGAATTCTACTTGCGCCTCACGCGACGCCACGCTCAGGGGCAGGAAATGGCAGCGTGTGCGGTGGCGTGGGACACACGGGACGTGCTGAAAGGAGCGCGACGCGTGTTATCAGTTGCAGTGATAGGGAGCGAGCGCGCGTAATGTGGTGAGAGCGTTGGTGTTGTTGATTGGAAAGTACGTTCCTTGGGGCAATTGAGCGGCTGTACGGATAACAGGAGTGCGAAGCGAACTGAAGAGTGGAGTGTTGAGTCCTAGACAGAGAGAGAGAGTGGGAGAGAACAAAAAAAATCCTAGTTCAGAGAGAGAGAGTGGGAGAGAACAAAAAAAATCCTAGTTCTGGATGGTGGGTGCCATTGCTGTATGGTGTTGTGTTTGTTCCATTCCCGGTCCCGATCGCTCCTGGGAGTGTTGACATCAACGGTTGGCAACGGATGCAGCATCGAAGCAAGCTGATACTGGGGGTGGGCTGGTTGAGTGTTTCGTCAGAAGAGAATTGAACGGGAATGGAGATGTTTTGTGAACGAATTGCGAGCACTCCCTGTTGACACCATTACACAGGTAGACAGCTCGGAGCTGTATTGTGAAAAGCGTTCGTGTCAGGATAATTAAATCAAGTCGTGAGCCATCGCGTGATGGACAGCTCAGAGTGAGTTAGTGAGTGTACTCGGTTGCAAACAATGGCTAAAGAAGGGATAAGCGAGTGGAGAGGGCGAGAGGCCTGACCTGCTGGCCAAGGCAGCACATTACCTAATCTTGCCAGCAACCGCACGCACAAGAGCTCAACCAAGAGCTTCTCACGGTACTGCTGCTGCTGCTGCTGCTGCCGCAGGTCTGTGTCTGGTGACGAGGGCAAGAGTGTCGTCAGGAAATAATAAAACATTCCAGCATCACACCACCTCTTCTCGCTCGCTTTTCGAACTCCGGTGCACCATCTTTGCCATGTCGTTTGTTGACCGGAGTGCGCGCGCGATTAAGTAAGCATCGAAACCAACGAGATGGTCATCCGACAACGAAACCGAAAGCGTGGAAAATCGTTGATGGTGCTGTGGTCCGCGGGCCTGATCCCGTGTGCTTTCGCGCCACTTTCGGCATTTAGTCGTCGTCGTCGACACCGGCGTGGCGGTTTCATCGTTTTTACATGCGTTCCACTTAGCGTTGCGTTCAACTCAACTGATCGACGCACCAACCACCTCGAAATAAAAAAACACCATCTAGGTGAAAAGCTAAGAAAGAAAATAAAACATTAACTTTCCTTCCACGACGTGGGAAACTCGACACCTGGGAAAATGGTGGCGAAAGGGCGGAGTGGCTTTCGTATTTTTACTGAACAAGCCCGGGGTACAGTGGGGGCAGTTCTTTTCATGCTGAAAATCGGCTGCCAAAGGCATCGTGCAGGTTGTCGACAGCCACGACGTCACACAACCGGCTGGGAAGTGTGGAAAGCTGGGCTCGGGATTGGAATAATGCAAGAATGCATAGACATCAGCGATAGTGATGCTGATGAGCGAGAGCTGGGAGATTAAAACGGGGCTTACGCTCCTTCTGAAACGAAACGAATCCAGTCGCTTGGATTTGCACAACATTATTTGAATGACGGTCCTCTGCAGGTCTTATCTGTGGGCCATGTACTTAAAATAATTACCCTTGTTTCGTGGGACATCTCACCCTCTGCCGTCGGAAAAAGGTCGGTTCTGTGGAAAACTGTACCTTCATTAGGTCCACCCCGTTCCAGCAGCTCGCAATATTCCGACGGATAATCTCTGGCCCCCAAATAAGGATGCCGGCACTTGATGGAATTTAAAATTTCGACTATTCACCTCAAGAAGTCATGTTTCTGGGAGGTGTAAGTGTTGAAAGCCTAAAGCTCCAATCCGACGTCCATATCATAAATTTTAAATTTACTAAACTTAGTAGCCCAAGTGCTTTAGCCTGCTTTCCATTGGGTGACTTTTATAGTAACCATCGGATTGGCATCGTTCTGTATCTGAGGTTGCTGTGGGAAACGTTCTCTCTAATCTGATTCCATTTTCTTCACAAACTTTGGTCGAATATCATTAACTGGGATCCATTAGACGCATTCGTTGGATCGCCCGCTCCCTGGCAATTACTGGGGGAATTGATGGTTTGATAATCGCAGCACAAACTTGATTTCATCATTGACAAAAATAGATGTGAAATTTGGCGATCAATGCCATTATTTAATAATACCATGATTGAACTCTGGTTGGCTTACCAGAGTGCCTGTGGGAAATATACGCTTGTAACCACGTCGATCGTTACGCAATCCGCAATCCGACACATTAACGCTCGTAATCTGCTTAAAGCTTTCCACTTTTCCAGCCACCAAGGCACCCGAATTGTGGTGTGGGTAAATAATAGCCATAAAAAATAGCTCATTTTTTTATCCAAGCTGAAATAATAAATTGGATGCTCATACCATTGCTCATTGTTGTATTATCTAGCAAGAAGCTAGCTGGAACCATCACCTTTTGGCACTGATTAGATGAGATTGTATGCAGATTATTCCACTGAGTTTAGGATAGTCCTCCTCAGCTCGTCTCGATTATAAAATTCTCTATATTTGAGTAATTTTTTCGTGATCTGTGTAAGTTAATATCTTTCAAATGAGCCTACAAATTGAATCTCGAATATCGGAATTGGACTTGATTTAACGCTTCGATTGAGCCCTTTATGAAGCTGATCACAAGTGCAATTTCACATGAAGTCTTTATTATACAGCGCCACTGACACTGACCAACTCCTCTTCTGGTGACCTCAACCCGAGATGGGCTCAAATTGCGACCGAATCAGGCCCGATGCAATAACAATTGAATCCACTAATTGGACCAGGAACGGTTGAGATCATGCTTCATGCCAGCAGAAGCCATTGGCGAAGAGATTAAAAAGAGGACTCTCCATCATCACCACCACCATCATCGAAACCACGGGGCCACCGATGGAGATAAACGGTGGCCGTCGTGATCCGTCAGCTCAGAAGGAACGATCGGGATGCTCCGAGCACAATCCCTTCTGTGTTCTTGCGATCATCGTGACTCTCGGGCTATTACTTTCACTCTCTCTCTCTCTCTCTCTCTCTCTCTCTCTCTCTCTCTCTCTCTCTCTCTCTCTCTCTGTCCCTCTCTCATCTGCCCTCTCTTTTGTCTTTGCGAGAGAGCGATGATAAGAATGATGATCGCAATTAGCATTGCCGAGAGCAGCGGCCATGGGTGTCAGCGGCGACAGTCTAATTAT
>NC_064877.1:42247500-42250000 GCF_943734665.1 Anopheles aquasalis
TTGGCCGGCTAGAGTGATGAAGGTACGGAATGTATAATGCCACCGACCGGTGGCCGGCTATTCTGGGTCATGAAAACTGCCGCTTCGCAGCTGCCACGGAGTGAGGATGCGGGATGCGGATGCGTGGGCCAAGAAAAGCTTACCCGAATTTTCCGCACAATTTTTCTGCTGTCATTTTTGATGTCGAGCGTAACGGTAACGTTTTCACCGTGCACGTAGGCTGCCTTGTTGAGGGATGCCTTCAGATTGACACGACCGTCCGCCCAGAGGAATGGCTTGTCTACGGATACCTGTGGTCCCTGAAAAATTAAACAAGAAAAAAAATCAAATGGAAAAATGTATAGAACGTGCTGTTAGGTTATCTGATTCGTTGCATGCAGGTTGGCATTTTTACACTCGGAACCGCTGGACCAGGTGAGTGTCCGGAAGAAGAGTTAGAAAAGCTTGACAGTTGCTTAAATATAGTAGTTTGGATATTCTGTGAATAATGGTAACATACTACCATTGTGGGTGACTCATAAAAACAGTATGCACGTTCTAGCATACTTCTAGCTTTTGGCCAGGCAGGAGACGATGACGAAAAAATAATCCAGCAAGCAGGTTTTTCAAGAGAAAGCCCCTGTTAAAATCAGACCTCGATGCATAAACATTGCATTTGGAAAAAATGCCAAATAGATTAAATAAGAGGACAGCACCAGTAAGTAAATGCTAAACCATAGCAGAAGCTTGGAAGAGTCAGTACCAATCAAGTCCTTCAGGCATAGGATAGTGGTAAGAAAGAAGCGATTTGTGCTTCTTAAGAGCATGTTGCTAAGCACACAAATTGCTTTTATTCCTTGGTTAAATATTCTAACCACTACCATTTATCATATGTAAATATTATGTAAATCGTAGCACAAACAAGTATAACAGTAGAGAAATAAGATTATCCTACCTCGAGATCGAAAGTCTCGGTTCCAAACAAAATACTAATATAAATAAAAACGCAGGCTTTCACTTTTCATGAGATCAATAGTTTGAAAGGCCAGGTGGCAATGATGGGACACGAGGACCTTGCTATTGTTACCATGTTTTCGGATACCATTCCTCTTATCGTAGAGGATCGTGCTCCGAGTTAGAACGATTTCCGACAAAAAATCCTGAGATCAATTATTCACGCTCCAGGCTACCGTACTTCAATGAGGGAGGCGGTTGAACATACGGACAAGAAGGCTTCAGGCCACCTAGTGCCGGACTACAAAAGGTCCCCAAAAATAGTACTATCCTTGGAAGAAGGGCGGAGTCCGTCGGTGATTTTGAAGTGACCATTGTATGGCCCGGAAAAGAAGAGGTAATGACGACCGACATGATCCCTCATCATAAAAGCAAATAATGACCCACATAATTGGATATGGTTCTTCCGTGCAGAGCGCAGAGGACAGAACACGAGGAAGGTTTAGGTTGGGAAAATAAAATATAAAATAAATAAATAAACACAGCGAATGTCCGGGATCATCAAACACGCCGCTGCCGGGTGTTTTGCTTTCCCGTTCATTCATTTGCTTAAACAGGGCAAAGTGTGTATAATAAACCATGCTGCTCGAGGGTAATGTTGCGATGAGTGAAAATAGGATTATCTATTACTTTTCACCGCACCGTTATGCTAAAATGGTGTCAGATGCTATACACCAAGTCACTTTTTGTGGGAGAGAGAGAGAGTCCAAATTTAGCCGGCGGATATGAATAAATCAAGCGAAAGCATCTGTCGCATAGGTGAGATTCTGCACCTTGTTGCTGCTCGTCAGCATAGGCCAGGCGGCAGCCACAAACGGTTACCTAAGCATCTTTTGGTGCCTTATTATACTTTCATTTGTCAACTAGCTTTACCGCAAGCGTTATATTACCATACAAATACGTTATCGAATACAAATGCAGACATGCTAGCAAGCGGTAAGTGGACGATGGAGGCGCCTAGCACCTCACGATTTTGAAGCAGCATAACTCACATATCGAAGTCGTATGCGTTCGTTTTCATAATCATTAACGTTTCAAACTTAATGTTTGATATCCAAAACAACCTTTTATGTTGCAAAAGCTAAATGGAGACTTCTTTTTTTTTCGACAAATTGTGCGTATTTTTTTCGCAGGCATGAAATTCTGTTTCACATGGCTTTCATCTATGAAATTGTACGCAAAGCTACCCGGTGATTGGTTTAGCCAGCACGTAGGCTCGTGCGATCCCCTATTGTGTCGGTTGCGAATGTCCAGCACCATGGCACCAACGTGAAGAATGGTAGCGTGCATTACCAGCTACACGAACAAATTAAACCAACCGCAACGTTCGAAGTTGTGTTGGTTGATCAAGCGAAGTGTTCCACCGCAGCAAGGCTAGCGAAACATTTGCAAATGAATTACATGCGTGCTAGCTACAGCATTCCATCGTTCCATACCTTGTTCGTTTCCGTTAGTTCGATGACGGCATGATCACCGTAGGATTTGATGCCACCGTTCGTGCTGTCAA
>NC_064877.1:42252500-42287500 GCF_943734665.1 Anopheles aquasalis
GGTGGTTGGCAGAAACCGAAAGGTATAATTATAAATCAATTTCTCTCTTCAGCAAAGTGCATGATAATATTGGAAACGAGCATGATGTTGAATTTTAAGTACTTCAATGATTTTTTTTAAACAATAGCTCACAAATGAAAGGTTGTGTGTTCAGGTGACTGTCGGGGAGCTACTCTGTGCGTCAGGATTGTTGGGGAATAACTTCCTAATGCTATTAAAGTGAGCTTAGTAGATGCTTCACACGGAAAGTACAGGAATAGGTCCCTTTAGCGTGTCCCCCGCAAATTATCGATTCTGATCGATTCCTCCGCAAGTCAAGGTCTCTCAATACCGGACTAAAGAAGTGAATGTGGCGTTTACAAAGTTACAATCAATTTTGGCTATTCCATTGATTCTAAATAATTTTTCCTATTCATACAAACATACTTTCAAAAAAAGAAACTATGAATTGAGACAATTTTTCGAAATCTATAATCTTTTGCTGCTGAAATTATATCAAATTTCATTTATGAACGGCTTGTTCATAAACATACACATTTATTCAGCCTTGAGCACTATATTTCAGAGACAAACAATCTGTTATGGAAATCCTGCATCCTTCTCCTTCTAAAGCTAGAAATTTGATGTGAAAGTACGCTTTTTTCCCGTCATCCGCACGATCCACAGCAGCCAATACCAACACAAGACCCACGATACCCTATTGATATGGGGTGGCCATTCTGGGAAAATTGTAAAAGTTTTAAGTCGACCAACGGACGTGCTGCTACATTGGAACCGTGGCCGTTCCGTGGCCTTCAAAGAATGTTGAATGCGGGTGAATCTGCGGAATTTTTGGTTGCACGCCGTTACCGCACCGCACCGCATAGCCACACCCACAAAACCCATTGGTGGGAGCATGGGGAGTATAGTAACAACCATGCTTCGTAGATGGATGTGGTTTTTGCGTCATTGGGCAAGCAGTTCCCTATTCCCTAACCTAACTGCAGTTCGTTTTTCGTTATCCTTTTTCCCTTCGAGTGAAAAGCGGTCAATGCAAGTGCATGTTTGCCTTGGCGATTCGATTAGTCGACGTGTTCTTGTGATACATGCCGTAGCTCTAGCAGCCAGTCTCAGCTTTTACGATACACTTTTCCAAGTGGAAGAAATATGGATGTTAAGGCTACCACTATGTAGTACACTATCCCTAACGCTGTCGTAGTTGTGTTGAAACGAAAGTGGTCAGCCAAGCATTAGTTATGATGTTGTTTTACTCGATTGCTAAGACATGTCGACACTTGCAATCGACTCGGATGAGTGAAACAAAACCTTTTGCAGCACTTACCGTTGTGATCCGACAGGATCTAGGTCCGAGTCATTTAATTTTCTAAAGAAGCGGGAAAAAAAGAAACATTAACATGGTTAAATATTGATTACTCGTAATTTTAGCTTTATATTATACTAACTGTATGCGAAAAAGTACGTTATAGCGCTCGAAAGCATAGCTGTGACCCGTTCGGTTTTTGATTTGGAACTCTTAACACTATATGCTCCCTCCTTACCCATATAATTACTTTTGCAACAGTGAATTAACGGCCATTCCAGTCAAAATTCTAATAGCCACTTTATTCCTTCTTGATTGGTCCTGACGGCTCATGTTGAATGCGTCGATGATCTGTATCAATCAAATGATACAACATGAAACCATGGTTAGCATAAAAATGAACACGTGTTGAAATACCGTTCGAACTCAACATAACCAAGTTACAATCTGATGTTTATGCTCCAATGGACGTGCTGACGCCGTGGGCAATCAATCATCGAGCCGTTCCGTTTTCCTTGACCCAAGGGCTACTCATGTTATACAGCTGAATGGTCTTATCGAACCGTTTGTTAGAAGAAAAGTATTCAATTTATGCTATTCACGCGTATGAGCCTTTCGATGCCATAGAACTGCCAAGACATTCCGTTTCAACAAGGGCGGATCAAACTGGAACGAACGGCAAAATGGAAGTCAAGAACGATGGAAACATCTGGTAATCTAATTGATTTTGCCAAACGCTTTGCTGCTTCACCGTTCCGACGATGAGGAACGTTAAAATCTGGCCGAAATTCGGTTACACCTATCAAGCACTAGCAGACGGTAAAGGGCGTTGCAGAGCACACGAACCAAAGTGTCTGGCATGCAAAAGGATCGGCATTCCACACCCGTGGCGGCCTGAAAGAATATACGACGAACGTGTCGGCAAGATGCTACCGGTGGGCGTGCGACCATTACTCTATCCTCGGGACACTTTGACACGCCGGGGATTTCGATTTGGGTGGCCGGTTTGTCGAAGGTCCGATCTGTTTGAAGATTGAGTTACGCTTGATAAGCGATTGGTGGTGGTGGTGGTGGTGCTGCTGCTGCCGCTTAGGGGTCGCACAGACGCACGGGATTCTCGGGATCCGCAGCCGGCCAGGAGGCGCTTGAACACCAGAAAGGGACATATTAAGCGGATTTGAAGAGGATGGTACAGCACCCACTCGATCTCTTTGGCACAACAGCAGTTGCTAACAAATCCGTCCAAACTTAGGACTGAAAAGCGAACGACCCGGAACGACACCGGAACGAAGGGCCCTGTTTTAGCAGCAGCGGAATGATTCACTCTTGTGTCCGACCAGAAACGTGCACGGGTTCTCATCGGGTTTACCGACACACCGTTACCGTCTTTGTTTGGCCAGAAGATGGTTGATTGTTTGGAGGAGGGATTAAATTTACATGCAATACGGCGAAGAGACTCGTCCGTGATCTACACAGCAGCTCCCCGGATGTTTCGAACGGTCGGGCAGCAAGAGTGCGAATGAATTATTGGGGTTTTACTGCAGTGGAAAGATAAGATAACGAACCGTAAAAAAGGATGACATAATTTGACCGATCTGTGCCGAACTTGCAAACCTTTCTTTCGGCGTTTTAGGTTACAATTTACGATATAGTTTTCCAGAACTTGGATAACGACGGCTCCCCGGAATCAGTGCTACGTGCTTGGCGATTCAATCAGGCTGCCACGTGCCACATTGCGGCCATGAAAATGAAATTGAATCTTCAGTTCCACGAAGATGGCACCACGCCCCCCATTCTAAGCAAGGCGACCGTGGTAGGCCTTAGCCATGAATCATTGATCATTGGAGTTTTGCTAGAATTAATTGTAAGCGATGTTGTGGGAAGTTGTAGACCGATTGAAACGAAAAAGCTCACCGGCTTGTATTACGATAACGATGCTACTGCTGCTGCTGCTGGTACGATAGGGGTAGCACTCTTTCCTGCGATGTAGATCCTCCTAATTGAACCCTGGCACGCCCTCGGTAGCGACACTTAATGCCATCGTGGCCTTTTAGCTGTCCATTAATGGCAGGAAGCGCCCGCCATTGCTGGCGCTACCGAATGGTTATCAGCAATACTTTATCCACCCACCCAAAACCCACTACCGCTACGTAAAATTTAATGATTCTTCGGCTCGTTATCGTCCCCATTGTCGTTAAAACGTTTATCCGTATTACACTGCTCGTTACTTGAGAGATCGCCTTCTAGCATGCAGCCGGGCAGCGAGCCGGAAGTTACTTACCTATCCTCCGACAAGGGCGAAGGGGCCTTGCATATCTCCAGATCGAGGTCGTCCTTTTCCTTCAACATCTCTTCGCTACTGAGCTGCTGCTGCTGCTGCTACTGCGGCAAATGCAACTCAGCTACGGTGCATCCAAACTGTGGAGACTATCTGCAGTAAACCGAAGCCTTCCGGAGGATGATTTGTCTTTCCCTTCACTCCGTAGTTTCCCTCGCTTGTCTTTCGTCACTGTTTGTGGCTCCTTAACTGTGGGTCTTCCGCAGCTTCTTCATCTGCTGATCTTGCATCCGTAGTGGCCACTGATGTATGTGCTGCTTTGTCGATAGAATGCTGACAGGCATCCGAGTTGGGGTTTGATGCTCGACGCATGGAGTTGGAACCATTTCGCAGCCTCAGTCTTCTCGGTTCGGTCGGTCGACGACGTTATTATGTTTTCTTGCGTGCTGCTTCCCGCTTATCAACAGCAACAGTGATGTGTTTTGGGTGACCCAGAGAATCGGTTTCGCTTCATCAAAAAACCAGCAGATATCATCGATTTTCTTACAACCGATCAACGCTGATGGACGGGTAGCATCTGACGTGGATGAAGTCGATCACTGCGAACGAGGTAGAAAGGATAAAAGACAGAGATAAATTGAGCCATCCTGTTGCCTGTTGAATTCGGACGGATCACCTTTCAATGCCAAGCGATCGGTGGCTAATGAAGTTATTGTCAAGAGCGGGTCCATTTGTTCTAGTTACTGGTACTCAGTTTCGCGTATCATAATTTAGTTAGCATCATGCAGCATACCCGGCCGTTAACAATGCAGCGAGCCTTTGTGTACTTAAATTGTAGCATCCTTTTTCGCTTAATTGAATCATTCCTGTGCAGCCTCATGTTACCAGCGAAACATGAATAAGCGGATTATGCACTCGTTATTAATAGCATATTTCATCACTTTAATATTCAATAGAACAGCCTAACAGAGTACAGACAGTTAGCGGGAAAGGAGAAACATATCCTATTCCATCGCTTAAGAATCAGTAAAAATAAATTGAACCCGGGTTTTGTTTGTAAAGCAATTCACAGTGACGCACACGCTTGCGGTCGTAGCGTTTGCATGTCAACCGTAATTATTAATGCCCACACGCGTGTAACGGAATTTAATGTATCCATACTGAAATACTGCTGTTTAGAGATATGTTTAAAACACACAAAACATTGCTGATTTGCTCGTTCGATTGAAAAATATTCACCAATGTCACAAGGGAAATGAAAAAGCCATTACGTGTATACCGCGTTCACTAGTGGCGCCACCGGCACAATCACCAAGTCCACTAATCGATTCACCTTAGTTCACTTTCTACCTTCGATTTAAAGCTGATGCATAGTATTTTCAACTTTCACCTTGATGGGGTGCTGGTATGAAAAGCACCTTCACTGCACATCGCGAAGGTACTGGAAGCGTCTCAAAAAGGAACCACCTAGCTGTGCGACGTAAAGACGCAACAATGATTGTCCAAGTCGATGCCTTTCGATCGCTTGGTTGTGACGAGACGCCCAAGACGAACCACTCATGACTGAGCTCGCCACACATGGCCGATAGTTTCGTGACCTTCGAAGACCGTCATCATCATCTGTTTACCGTTCGCACTAGCACACCGGTACGAAACACGAACTGGCCCACGAGCTAGTGACGTTTTTGGTACCCAACATGAGCAAGCGCAGCGCGGTGGTTTCGGGGGTGCACCCGGGGTTGGGTGAGAATGCGCTAGCTCAGTTGCTAGCCCGTTCCTATCCGAACCGACGCAAAGTATCGTACGAACGGAAGCACAAATAACAATGGCAACCGCATAGCTAAGGTGTATAGCGGCGGCAGCAGCAACAACACCAGCACCGTCAAAGCATCAGCCAAAGCACTAACAGATGGTGGGCGCACCACTAAACGTGCCTCGAGTGCTGATTGTGTCGATTACATTATCGCCATTGGATTGCATGCTGTTACCCGTGACCGACAGGTACATAGTGGTGAGGGAAAAGTTACTCTACCGTGGTCGATCGTTGGCTAGACACAATGTATCCGATATGCAAAAACCTCGCGCGCTCGCACTCGCACTCGCGATCACTACAACACTCCAACCGGCCGGAGACGGGATAGTTTCTGCGTTCCTGAGTTCGGAAGTTGCCGGAACCATCTCGGCTTTGGAATGATTTTGTTTAATTTTCTCGCTGACTGCGTTCAATTTGAAATGATTGACGGGTTATCGACTGAAAACCACTCGATTTGAGCTGCCATGCAACCGCTCGCACGATGGCCGTTTACAATTCCAATCGATTGGATTGCTAAACACTATTGATTTATGGATTTTTTTATGTACTTATGCTGACCGGCAATTCACGTTCCAGGAGGTGATATGTTTCATTCATTTTCTTGAAGCGCGACAAAAATGCAGCCATTGGAGTTTATCGATTCAGTTCTATCCAGCCAGATGTCAGTTTCCTTCTACAGCGAAAAGCTCTTTCAAATGCTAAAGAATGCTGAAACATTTACATATGTGTTCGCAGCAGGAAAAACTCGCCTGGCATGGCGTCGCTGGTGTAAAGCTCACTTGTTGTCCTGTTTAAACACGGCAAATAAGATGACTAATGAGCTGTACTGAAACAGGAGCTGGCAGCGTTGCCGTTTGTGAAACAACGAGCGTGAAACGAGTACTCCACAATTTGTTCGCCCCAGAAAGGTGTGCGGTGGACAATTACTGTCTGCCCTCTACGGAGCGTTGGTGTGCTTCCACTTGGAACTTTCAAGTGGCTGCCCTCTATATCCGGCGACGTTCGCCAGTAGCTGCTCCAGTCGGTTTCATGCGTTTGAAGCAATATCATGCACAATCCGTATGCCGAATCGTAAACGCTTTCTTCCTTAGCCGGCCACTTACCTGGGCCTGGAAAAGGGATGAGCCGTTGCTATCAGTTGAGCGAAGTGGTTGAGCAATGCGAAACAACAGCGACGGCATGATTGATTCATTCGGTACGAGTACTTCCACGACATGGACGTTTTGTACCAGGAAGCAATAAATGTGTGTCGCGAAATGCGATTACTTTTACATCGAAACGTACTCGAGACCACCACTTGATACCAATCGCGGCCATCGTGCCGGCTCGCCAGCAATAAGGTGATATAGTGGCCTAGAGCCAGTTCGTAAAATCAAAGTCAAACATGTGGCAGAAAAACGAATAAAAGATAAGTCGATTCGAGTGCAGGCAGGGGGTTAGCCCCGATGTTCAACCAACAATAACGGTTCCACTCTTCCACACGGTGCTTCAAACAGCATGTCATATGGTTTACAAAGCTGTATCAGTACACGCGGCTGCGATTCTGTCAGTGCTACGAGCATCGAGTGTCCTATCTGTAGCTGTGGGACGGGGAAAATGGTACCACCGTACCACTGCTTTGTTTGAGTTATTTAAACCTTCACCGAGATAACGATAAGGTTCGATTGGCGGATTGGTCAGGAACAGAGTGTGGCATCGGTGTGAGGCGTGAAGGAGATGTTGTATATTTAAACGGGGAACCATGCCATCCGGGACTTCACAAAGGGGCCAGTAAGGGATGTTTGGTTTGCCAATGTTACTGTTTAATCGCACCATATTTGTTTGTATCCCATGAAGAGCTTAAGATTGCTTAGGGAAGGTTGTAAATAACAAATAGCAATTGTTGGCTAGCAATTGTGTGTCGCATTCAAATACGTTGTTGACGGCGATTGTTTTGAAACATTATACGCTCCAGTATGTTTGCTTTAAAAAAACTGTTAAATTATAAAGAAACCCAACTGACTGAGTGAGTGACAACTTTCAACAGCTTTAACGTGAAAAAGCGAACGCAATCACCAGCAATCATCGAGGAACGGAAGATTATTTCGTGGTTTACAAATCGTTCCGGAACATGCCGTGTTTCACAGCACGCTGATTCGAATAGCTCATCGCTTAACGAGATTGATGGGTTTCGTCGGTCCAAAAGCTCATTTTAGACCGGAAACTTAAAACGACGATGATTGATTTTGGAAAAATACTTGCTGCTGGATGAAAGTGAACAAAATTCAGATTTCAATCGATGGTGGTAGCGTGGAAAGAATTTAGATCAAAGGGGCTCATTGCGAGGGGCAGCGCATGCTGAGGGAACATAATTTATTGCAATAAACTGTACAAACGCTAAATAAATTGACCAGGTTTCGTTCGTTGACCAGGACCAGGTGACATTACTTCGCGTTGCTGTTAGTCGACATCAAGCATTGTCGGTGGAAGATGACGCGACCTTTTTGTATGACATGCAATAATTATTCTACTTTCATAATTTTTATTAATCAATTGCAATAAACTGGACCTGGAATTTTCTAAACTATATTTAATCTGATGCGTTTGTGGGGGGTAGATTGAAGGGTGAATAGATTGCCCTGGTAATCCGCTTCAGCCGCTAATGCATGTTGCTAATGCAAAATGCTAATCCCTCCAAATGCCGGTAGAGCCTAATACTGTTTTAGTCCATGTTCCAAGAACACCCGTTAGAAACATGCGGATGGTTGCAAAAAAAGAGAGCTGTAGACGATGTGGATAGGATACTGTCGCGCAGTAATCACTCCTAGGATTAGGCACCCGTGACGTCAATCAGCACGTTCAGGAGTTTTTCTTGCCGGCACTACGACCTACATTCAATACCTAGCAGCTGCGGTAAACGAGAATTAATCACAGGTGCGCTCTGCAAGAACCAACTAGATTCGCATTCGGACCTCCGCCGAGAAATGTCGTAGATCGTGAAATACTTTGCTGTAGAACGGTAGTACATAGGCAGGTGGGCTGTTTTATAATTGCGCTATAATAACGCCGCAAGCGCCCATCAGTCTGCACGGGAGAAGGCTGTCACCGTTCGGGCCATATTTCTCTGAAGTGCTTCGTAATCCACCTGGTCTCGCTTGGCCAACCATTGGATCGTTTAGCGGCTCAAGTATGGTGCTGCTACCATTGACCAGGATTCAGTGAAAACTGTTGCATACTTTATCCAATCGATTTAGGCTTGATTCGCATTTGAAATACCGCTCGTATTCCCACAACCTAGTGAAGAATTACTCAATGAACACCCCAGATCGCTCGATATGGACGCTGCTGGAAGATCTAAACAAAAAAACTAAAAACATTGTGGTGTTTAAATTTATGAACCAATCCATTACTATAAATCAAACCGCGTTTCCCTCTTGGCTCATTCATTCATAAAGCCTCGTGGTCGAGGTGACGAATGTAAAAGTTTTCCACTGAGTTTTCGCTTCTCTGCCAGTGCTGGTTGAACGGTTTACAGACTGTGGATTGTTTGATCGTGGTCTTCGATTTGTTTTACTTTTGCTTCAACTTAACCACCCTCTGGCGGGGTTTCTTCTTGATTGGTGCCTTGGGCATTGCTGATCTCAGCTTAGGATTACACTTCGGGGAAGGATTTCGCAGCTTTGAATGTGGCTGGGCAATGGTTCTCCTTGCATTCGAACATTACCCCCGATTGAAGCCTTAAACTGGCCTTTGCCGAGGTTATGAGCGAAATGAAAGATCCCACATTACGCTTCGAAAAAGTTAGAAAACTGGACGCAGCGTTTTCAAGGTGGATAGTTCGAACGTCTTAGTTTAGGCTAACGGCAGGTACTGTTGGTTACCATCAGCGCCAGACGGATTGCCTGAAGACATAATTCATTGAAGTGAGCAAAGGGTAACTTTATCATCCGATGAAAAGACTTGGCAATGGTGTTCTTTTAGCCCGCAACACGAAGGACCGCCTTCGCCAGTGGTCGGAGCACTTAATCCTTCGTTTCATTTGCGCTCGTCTTGGAAGAGAAAGATTACTTTTTTTCATTCATTTTTTCCCTCTCCCTCTGCTCCGTCTGTGCGCTGTATCGCTAGCTGGAGCCGTAATGAGCCATTGTTGATGCTGAGTAAAATGGCGGACGGTACGATGGGGCGCTGGTATCTTTTTACTATTTCCCTCTTCTACTTTCGAACCGATAAGAAATGGGTTTTTCCTTTGCTGCTACTTTTCGGACCGTAAGAAATTAGCTTCGTACAGATAAAAAGCAGTCATCCGCAGTCTACCGTTTACGAAGCTTGGGTGGTGTTATTTTTGTATTATCTTCGTTCGTTCCTGTCTTCTATCCAATTTTTCCCCCTTTGGTTGGCCTCGTACCAAGCAGTGGGCGAGTGCCTAGGAAGACGCATTTAGTCGGTGTCTGCGTCACTGAAGCTGTTCCACAATGTGATGATGCCGCGGGGCAAACTGAAAGGCAACGAATGATAGTAACATCGTAAAATGTCGGCTAATGATTAAAAATGTAATATTCAGTCCACTGGTTGGTTTCCTGGGGGTTCTTACCGGTTTCGCAACGGAACGAGAATATTAATTATACACAATGGTTCTTACGCGATGGCTTGTGAGCATTGTCGCTGGGCGAAACATGCTGTGTATGCTGCTTTGGTACGATGCAAAGAATGTATTCTTTTTGCGTGTGATGCTTCAACGACCAAATTAGTTTTGTTTCATTTTGTCGCACATTGCGCAAACGAGCAGGATTTTTTTGTTTACATTTGATTTTTTATATGATTTTTATAACAAGTTGTTATGATTAAGTTGCAATTAATGTTAATGATGCAAATTAATAAAAATAGAACTGCTACTTTAAGTAGCATGAAAATCACTCAAATGTCTGTTATTTTTCTCCAGATTTTTGAAACACAGCATTTTTCATCTCGCATAAATCTCACGCGAAACATGCGAAGACATTAAAAATATGCTATAATACTCAAGAATTATGCAAATAGAATCTCGTTAATGAGGTCTGTGAAAGTCAACGCCAGAGATTCGAGAGAGGAATGCGGGTGTGAACATTGTAACGAAAATGAAGTCGTTTCTCATGTCTAATGAGAGTTTCCTGTGTAGCTCACCGCAGAACCAACGCGTGATGCATCTTGGCACAAGTGGCAACGAACCAAAAGCGAAAGATGAAAAAATCCCACCCATATCCTACACCCACCCTGTGGTGATCACCTCCACATGCACACTCACGGACAGCCCGCGTCCACCGAGCATCAGCGCGTCACATTCCAATTTGGCGGTTTAAAAATAATCTTCATCAAGAAACCAAACATGAAGCACGGGCGCCTCCATCGAGCACAGAGTCAGACCGCATCGTAAACAACGTTCCGGGTGGTTTCAAATGAAGACGAGCGTTTGCACCGGGCTTTTACCACATGACGAGATCTCATCAGGCGAACGCTCCAACGGCTTGGTTTTCGGATGAATCTGGCCGATGCACATTTTCCGAACGAACGGACACTGTACCGGAGAATGTGTTTTAACTTTCTCTTATGGGTTACCCTCCTGTCTGCTGCATCCCCTGGGCGGTATGTGGTGGTGTGCCGGTGTATGAAATTATGCCATCATGTCAAGTGACCGTAATCGATGGCACAGCACCTCCAGTCTGCCGGCCTGCCAACAGATGGGTGATAAAGCATGATTCATGGAGCCTGCCATACAACTCACCGGAAACCGGAGATCCCTTCCGTCCGATCCTGAATAGACGCACCTCTCCAAAAGTGTGTTCTGCTCCTGCTAGTTAGTCATATCATCAGAAGGAGCACCAAGGCGGATACGGGTTAATCGAATGATTTATTTCCTGCCACTTTGCTGTCGTTTTCTTTTCTTCATTTCATTTCTACGCACCGCGGCTCGGAGTCAGTCTCAGCTCATCGCCGATTCCGCCGTAAACAATCGCTGCGGTTGGTTAAGGCAAACGGAATTTTCATTCAACCATTTTGCTGGGCTAGAAAAGCGAATCGTGGATCGACCCGCGCCGATACCCGAAGGAAACACCAAATATTATGCTCATTGGCTTGAGAAAAGGCGAGCCAGGCGGATGGTGGGAGGCCTTTTATAAATATTAGCGTAACGTGCCCGGCCCTATTTTACCGCCCGTTTCAGCGGCAGCCAGACCGCACCAGCCAGCCAGTCAGCCAAGCACATTTGTTTGGTAAAATGGCGTGCGAGATACTTCCCTACCCACCCCGGTCATTTGGTAAACAAAACGGGAAGTTACTTAAAATGATATTTTTTTTATCAATAAACATTGGCTCTTTTAATCGAAAATAAATAAAGAACAACAAAGGGATACGCTCCGGAAGGTTTCGGGTTTTGGCTGTTTGCGAGTGATACTGAGAAAGGGCGTGGGCCTTTGCACGAGTCCATATCGAATGGCGAAAGAAGGAGAATGGTTTATTGTGGAGCCATAAAATGCTCCAAATGATTGTTCATTTCAACTTGGACCACTTTATGGGCCATACCGATGACAAAGCGATGGAACTTCATTTTGTCGGTTGTTTAATTTCCGATTAGATTTGGTTTCTTGGTGGGTTTTCATGCTTTTGTAACTAACGCACTCGAAAGCCGACAAATGAAACCACTTGTAGTACACCAACACCTTCTGGCGATCGATGAGATAAGAGTTTTAGATTCACCGTTCCTTCAAAGTTCACGAATGAAACCATATTGCATAAGGAGCTCGACCAATGCCCCATATTCCGAATCAGTATCGTGGTTTTACAGTCCACCCACCAGTTGGTCACATCTCAAACCGGGGCCGCAAAAGCGTTCCATTATCCGGTTCGTAGGTATTATCTTTCTTGCTTGTCATACCCCAATCCACGGATACGGGTACGGATGGCCCAGGTGTGCTTCAGTTGGCCGCACGAGCAGTATAAGTTTTAATGCGTCCCTTAATGGGTGGTGACGTTATAAAATTAATGCAGTGAAATCAGAGCATGTTTCGAGACTTATGGCCAAACGCTGTAATCATCTATCATCGCCGCGGCGACATGGGCACCCATGCCTAGAATGAGCGATGGCCGGTCTGTTGGAAAATGTATCTTTTCCAACTTTTTACTACCCCGCAGGAGATCCGCGCAAGATCATCGTTAACACCCCAAAAACCGGCGCATTGTGTTGTGTTGCAAACCATACATGGCCATATTTGGCTCTTTCCAACTGTAGCTCATGGTTCGTTGACGTTTAAGACTGTGCCTGCGCCGTTTGGCCACCGTGGGAGTGTATGGTTGGTTGAGTCCTTTTTCCTCCTTCTTTTTCTATCATCTGTATTTCATCGATCCGTGTCCTGGCACTGCAGCCACTGCTTTCTAGTGGGCGTGTGAGATACCCGGTGTGAGAGTCCACGGGAAGGATGGTGCAGCGTATTGTTTGCTAATCTATTACGCTGAAAAGGCTTCCCCCCGGCGTTATCCTATTCGGCTGTGGGGGTGTGAGAAACACCGTTTGGGGTTCGGTGGTGATGGTGGTGGTGGATTAGGAGCGGCGCAGTGAGAAGGAACGAAACTGGAACACGCTTGGCAAAGCTGAATCGAGTACGGTTCGCGGCATCGCCGCTTTTTGCATCATGCGCCCGTAATCCATTTTGCGGGAAAAGGGTTTTTTTTCTCATAACCCGAGCTTTCCACGTTCAATTGATAAGGATAAGGCACCCGTGACCTCCCGCTGGCACAGGATAATCAATCTTGATAATTGTGAGTGACGCTTCCTCCGGGCGGAAAGCGTACCACATATCGCAGAGAGGCCTGACACATGGGATGGTCTCATGATTTTATGATGCTATGCTTTCGCGATCCAATAACATCCATCATATGCAACAACGATACGTATGTTCTGGTGAAGTTTAAAGAAACTGAATGTACGATATGGGGCGCTAGGGGGATCCCGTACCAGTCAGCTAGTCATGGATGAAGTGAATGAATTGAAATGGAATTCTATGCTGAAGTAAATGGACTGCCAATGCCAGGACTCCCTACCGGTCTGTTGACGGTAGCTAGACCGTCGCTCCATTATCACATAATCGTAAAGTTGGAATCACTTTGACCTGATCGAAGTAGACCATCTAATGGTAAAGGCTACTATCCTTCATTCTGCTCCCCCTTCCCAACTCCCGATCGTTTCGATGATGGCGGACAGCAGCAAGCGTAGTCTTTGAATTGACGCGGAAATGGTAAAGTTTTCCATTCCATTTCGTTTGGTGTGTTCGAATCAGGGTCCTGCTGCGCCAGGTCATTCCCGCCCGTCGGTGGCACTAGCCGATTACAACGCCACGTCATCGTACCGATAAAGCATACATTTTCCGCTTTCAAAACTTTCGCTACGATTACTGCCGGGATCGAGGGGATTGCTGATTTTTATAGAAGCCATAAAAATGGCACCCATTTGTTGCTCGGTGGTTTTGGGTGTGTCTCCGGCAAAGTTTAGCTGTTTAGCTGCAAAGCAGCACATTAATCATGGCGCATTGCCGACCGGAAACCCTGTGAAATGGACAATTTATACTTGACTCATTTATCAGATCGTGGTTACGAGGGGAAATGAAAATGCATTGTTCCATAGCTTTACGGTAGAGCACGGCTGTGGCACGGCACCGTTTATTCAAGCGCAACGACGGCCCAAACACATTCGTGCCCATCGATTAGCGGATTAATGGTAAGGTGAGTTGAGCGTATAACTTTAATAAATGTCGTTTAAAAAAGAAATGTAAAAAACTTGCTCCTTTCGCTCCGGCCAACGCTAACGGCTCGCACACAGGACGCAGCTGAGTCCTAACGGTTTTGCTCGTTTACAAAGTTTTGCGCCTACAAATGCTTTTGCGACTACCTGACGGTGACACATTTCACCTTCACTCGACGGTCCACACGAATGATCATTTACCTTAATTTGCCAGCTTAGCAGAACGGCAGCTGCTCAGTGTATGAGGTGGTGGGTGAAACTTTTTTGGCACAAAACCAACCTGTTGCATTTGATATGAATCCTATGTGGGTGTACGAGTGAGTGTGCGTTTGTGGTTCGTTCAGTCAATTATACGAGACCAAATCAGGATAGCAATCGAAAATGCGCCACCGCATTCATACGAAAGCGATGCCGGTGACGCAAAACTTTCAAATTTAACTTGTACACTCGAGTGTATGTGCAACTGCGGTCAATTTCACTATTATGATTGAAAACATGCCCCCAGAAATTGGCTTGCTTTTTTGCTTTTGTATGGTACCATCATATTTAAAAAAACAGCATTACGGGCATGTGAATCAAATGTATTGGCAGCCCTACAAAGGACGCAATGGCATTCGCATAAAAATGAAAAACACACATTACCACTCGAATCGCATTCCGGTTCGATTCGAGAAATTCCAATATCAACCGTGAACGTTAATTAAACCGAAAGTGAAAGCCTTAAAAATGAAACCGGACCGAATTTAATTAGCAGATTTGCACGGAAAGCAACAAATAGCTTTTTCGCAGCGAGTTCAATTAATGCTGTTCAAAAGCCCTACGCATTAATGGGATTTTATTCGGCTGTTCCTTTTTTCAGTTAAAGTGCTAGGTGTAACAGAATTATCCAGAATGCCAGAAGTATACTCAGTAAACCATTATCATTTCACAATTGAAAGGAATTTTCTACTTTACTTGTTTATTGAGTCTTTCGACAGGGAATGACTGGAAACACAGCTAAACCAATTACTGTAAATTATGTAGCATAATTGCTCATAAGTTTATACGCGATTCTCCATGCCATCCATTCTTTGTTGAACTGGAGAATAATATTGGTTGATGGATGAGAAAACGTTCATTTTTCCCTGAAGTATAATAATCGAACGGATAAATCTTTGATTGATGATCTTTGGCGACAGGGAGGACTTTCTTGCTTAAAGCATCATTGATGTAAGGTGTTTTCGATCAAACAATAGTTTTATAGGACGTCATATTTGCTAAAACCAAGTATGATTATGTACAAAATCTATGAAGCGTTCTTCTTTCAGTAACTACTATTAATGACGAACTCACCAGCAGGACGACTCGTTGGATGACCAAAGGGTAAAGAGCATCCTCGGATTACCTGGTCAAGCGATCGATCAATATGAGATTTGTGATAATCTCCCCCACCAGCCCTTCCTTAACCCTTCTTCTGTGCCGGAAGTTTTCGGAATCCATTGCATCGGACCAAGCCAAGCTCACAGAGTGTCGACACCTACCAATCTCATTTCCCACTGACCAGTATCAAATTATCCCACCCCCTCGCCTCAGATGCTTTTGTGGTCCAGATGCGGAAGGGTGACGATGGAAGGCAAAATGGAATCTGAGTTTGACCGAGCATCGGTGGTGGTAGTATGCTGCATCTTGTCGCCTACATTTACCTAATCCATTAAATTGACGACCACAAACCCGCCTGTACGGTTCGGTTTACCTGCACTCCACCAGCTTAATCTGTTTCTCTACGAAAAGGGCTGCATTATCCCGTAAGATCAATACTCTCTAGTGAGTGCTCACTCAGTTGACCTGCCCTCCATTCCATTGCTCTCTTCATCAAAGTTGAAAGGTAGCATTGCTCCTCTTGCACGAGAATACCTCTACATATAATACCAAGCAGAACTCTAATTGAATGGCTGTGCACTTTATCTGACGGTTGACGTAGATGTTTATGATGATGATGATGATGATGATGATGATGATAATTATAATGATGCCTAGGGTCTTATTCTGTAAGTGATGCTATTGCTTCATTAGCTAGATCGACTAGCGCCGAGCCTAAACAAGCATAACTAACTGTAAAGGCTGACGGTAAGCTCCGAAATTGGCCAGCAGGATTGACAACTCCGAGAATTTACCCAACCGCACACCGTTCTATTGCAGCTTTGCATCAAGTAAATTCAGGAACAATCTTCGCCCTTATTCGCCCTTCGGCCAATTATCCCCGTGTTATTCCTGTGTCAGGCATGAATGATCGAAAATAATTGGTTTATCACCTTCGCGTTATTCAGCGAATCTCCAAGCGAGCAATAACTTCTGCTAAATCTACTTGGCCTTGTTTAATTGATCTTAGCTGATTCGTCGAATTGAAATTGTTGGTCGTACGAGAACTTTTCAATAACATCCTTTTATTTGTTTTTTTTTTATTCGTGTAAGCAGATTAGGGCAACAACAAAGGACAATTAGAAGTTTTCCATTTCCAGTTTTTTGAAAGTCGTGTGGACGATTGTTTCGTTATCAGATCAATGTTGTGCAAAAAAATCTTTCGTTGCTTTCCGACCCAAAAATAGGGAAACAAAGTGTAGAAAAGGGAAGCTTTTGTCCACAATCATTCAACCAAGAAAAGTAATATCAATTATACGCTATCCCATTTACTTTTCTCGCGCTAAAAAAAATAAACACACAGTTACAACAACCAAACAGCAGAGCACCGTGGACTTCCCAACAGGGTGCTAGGGGAAAGAATAATTAAAGCACTTGGAGAAGTTTGGTGGCACCAGGGACACGACAGAAGGTGTACAAGAGTAATTTTCCTCCTCTTGAAGTAAACAGCCTGCCTCAACAAAAAAAAACGCAGTTTTCGCTGACCGTTTGGCGATTTACGGTTGTCCATTTTGTGTGTCCGTTGTTGAGCGCGAAGAGAGGCCGAACATTGAAATGGTTTCATGTCATTCAGGTCCAAAGATGTAGCTAATTGAATAGAAACCTTTCGTTTCATTTCGTCAGGTAGAGGACCAGAAAAGGAGCAAAAGTAGTAGTACACCGATCGTAAACAACCAATAAGCTGGATTTGGTAACTTTTCTTGTAATGGATGTTAAATATTTATTGGAAATGAATAAGGTAAATAACACTGTGGTTTTGTGAAAATCAGTATGATATTCATATGATTTGAGCTAAATAAATTGAGCTCGAGGTACGATGAAAGCATCACCACCCCGAGACTATACGCAGCACACTTTCCGCTGCTTTGTCGGAAGTTTACCGTTTGCCATGAAGCCTAATTGTTTACGCAGCAAGTAGCTGCCTTCTCCGAACCAAAGTTTGAATAAGTGATTGCCTCAAATTCTGCTTCCATGATTCCGAAACATCCCGTGTGACAGATGGTACACCGAGATGGTAACTGAACCTGCTGAAGACTGACTGTGTCGCGTTGCCAGCTTGGTGAACAAGGAGGTAGCAGCGTGGATCGATAAAACATTTCGGAGACGATAAACATGTGGATTCCCTGGGATTCATTGCGCACTTTACGATTGGCACCCGGACCATAATACCGTCCTGCTGTTTGGTTCCGAGATGACGTTCCGAGCAGAAAGTTACTGCCCGGCAATCCGCCGACAGGAAGCTATTTTCATCAGTGAATTTTTATTAGGAACAAATTAAGCAACTCCTGACAGGCTTCCGCAACCGCCCTATCGTCCTCGCCGCTTTTCGGCTTCCAGGAAATGTACGGGTTTGTATCATTCTCTCACTGACTCCATCTTTGTAACCGAGGACCAAGGGATCCAACATCCCGCTGGGCAGATGCTCATAATCTGCCACTGCCAATCAGTTCTGAAAACATTTCTATGGGATCCAGAGAGTCGGTAGGCACCCTCACTAGCAATCGGGCAAGTGACAAAACAATTTTCCCGATACCCGATTCACGAGCAGGATTTCTTCGGTCTGCTGGCAAACCAGAACAAAGATTACGGTGAATAGCTATCAGAAAAAGCCTTTTCGAGAAACCGAAACTCCATACCTCTATTCAATGCTTCGTTTGATGGCAATTTTGCGCTTGGGAGCTCTTGGAATCGTGTACAACTAAATAGTTCAAATGGGAAAATAATCACCAAGGTATTTCGGCCATAAGATTGAGTAAAGTTTTTCCCAGAAAACGTATAAACGATACACCAGCATTCCCGGAGAGGTTAGAGAACGTAAGTGTGGCTCCGTTAGTTTGTCGAAATGCTTTCAACATGATATTAGATTTTCATTTCAGGTTCGTTACGGGGCAGGTATAAGATGACTTATCCTCTTCCCAAAGGGGACTTCATTTGAGCCCAGCTATAAATCGAAGCCAGAGTCTATGCCAGCCAGCTTACTAAGAAGACATGATCGCTATTCCATGGTATTCCAGTATTGTATTTTTTATTCAATAAATAGCCGAGGCAGTGGGTGTGTTCGTTTGCGAAATCGCCCGAGCGTGCAGATGACGCAAAATGTTTTTTTCATACGCTGGTCTCTGCTGGATATCCATAGCTTAGATGATGCTCACGATGAATACTTCCTTTCCATTTTAAGAATGCCGTTCTCGTAAAGCATTATGATTCAACGCTTGTAGCACCATAATCTCCACACCTTAATGCACCAGCACGATGCACTTCCGTGTAGTACACTTCAACTTGTATTTATTATGTTGTGCTCGTGTGCTCTCTCTTCTCAAACAAACTTTTATAGGTCAACACTTTAGCCAGGGATGTATCGCACCGAATACATTATTAATCGATGGACCGCGGTGTGCCATCCATACTGCTATTGGCACGATTCGTGGATGGCCGGTAGAAGTGTTTACTTAGCAATCCACTAAACATCCTCCAGTCGCTGGAGAGGCAGCTAGAGGGCCAACGGAAACAACAGAACGGCGGTGTCGAGTGAGCTTATCTGATAAATAGAAACACAGCACAGCATTGCCTCGACAAAGGCCCTATGCTGGATAGTTGCTGATGCACCTTTAGCTACTCATCTCTCTCTACCTCATACTCAAACACTGTATGTGTTTGGGGATCGGTAGACTGTATTCATCGATGTGTCGTTGATTTTTCTCATGATTTCTAATTTGCATCTCACGTTGGATGATTAGCTTTAGCTGCAAGCACAACGCTCATCAATACCATCACAAACCGATATGTACATACAAATGTTGGCGGTTTAGTAGCACGTATAGTGTCTTAACTTGCATCACTTTCAGAAAGAGATCGCTGAACATCAGAAATGTGAATGATTTTTTCAGGAATGAAATTAGCAGAATAATAATATTTAAATTAGCAGAACATTTCATTAAACAATTGGAAATACTTAATGTATTCTTGTAATAAACATGTTGCATGTTTAAATAGCATACAATTTGTATATTCTGTACTATTATAAAATTTATTCAATATTGAAATTAACGATAAAATTGTTATGCAGTTCAAACCCAAATAGAGCTGTCTGTTTCCGAACAGCCACAAAGTTCGTTTAGTGATTTAAAATGAGTAAAAGAATATATTTTTTTCATTTTATTCGATCCATCTCCGTTCTCGGAAGTAATTACCAATCGAAATTACAAATTAATGGTACAACCCCGGTCCATTTTGGCCATTTGCTCCTTTGAAATAATGTTGCAAATTTATAATAATACTCGGATTCAAATCGATCTCTCTCTTTCTCTTTCTCGTTAATTGTTAAAATCCTGCTCGTCACAATGAAACCGGAATTTCACGGCAGCTTACCGGTTCCGGTAGCAAACCGGGGCAATCACAGTACACCATTCCCGTGCTGATCGTTTTACGTTGCCCAATAATTATTCCATTAGGGCGGTCAAATTGACTTTAGTCATTTAATTTCGATCTAAGGCCCGGAGGATGGTTCTATCTAATTAAACCTGGAGAAAGCGTGGAAAGCATTACGTCCATTTCCTTACCTCCGTCCATTCACTTCACTTCCGGTCGCTGCTGTACAACTGTCCGAGTTGCGTGATAAAGGGACTGGGTCTAGTAATTCGCCATCCATCCATTTGAGATAACCTTCCAGCGATGGTTTCGCGGTGAGCCTTGAATCTATTTAGTGGAGAGCACGAGTTGCCATCGTTGCCATAGGAGCTTCACAAACGTTACTAAAGAAATGCTAGCAGTCGCAGTGAATCACTAAGGCCACGGGGCCACCACTTTATGATGATTGGTGCAGGCAATCCCATTTGCTCCTCACGATAACCTTCTGCCCATCGAGACACTTTTCATCAGCTCAGCGCTCAGCGGGCCACCCCACTCGGCCGGTATCCTTTTGGGTTTTTCTTTTCCACTTTTTGCTTACTTGCTTGCTAACACAACTTCTGGACCACCGACGGAACCGCGGGCGATCGGGGCAGATAGGAGCACCATAAAATTTATCAAGAACGAAAACAAGTTTCACTTTCACTGCGAGCCAAGATTTAGGAATCAGTGATCCCCCACCGGCCGACCGACACGCTTCAACTCTTGTCTCGGCCTGCCTCTTCTGCTTGTAGGCATTTCGAGAATTCCGTCCGGGCTGTATCCATTTGAAGACGAAACCACGGGTAATCTAGGATACTGCAACACTTGCCCTGCTCACCATACCCGGATACGGAGCGGATACTCAGGGAAACCCTCGACAGAACACAAAAAGGGAATGGGCAGCGATAGTGGATCGGGCTCTTGGAATGTTTTGCCGAGGACCATCGGCCAACTTTGAAGGACGAAAACCCTAGAAAATCATCCTGCCGCCGTGCGTAATAGTCACGACGGGAATGTGCGCCTCTGACGTCACGACACCGCACCACACCACTGCCCTCAATCCACAACTCTCAGCACCTTACCACTCGGCTCTAGCTTACTCCAGCTGGTGGACAGTGGAATTTTGCACTCGGTAAGCGAAGCTACGCGGCTCTCGCGGACGCAGCTACTCGAAGCACGAACAATCGCACCACTCCGCACCGCGGGTACGTTTGAACGGTAGTGCGTGTACGTGAGTATCAATACGAGTGAGCCAATCACAACACCAGCTGTCCAGCAGCATACCAGAATCCAGCAGCACGCACGCAATCACTATAGGCGCTAAGCGTTCGAAACGTTCCTGAGCTGAACAACGGTTCGCACACGAATGACGAATGGCACTCGGTTGGTGAAAAGTTTTATACAACCTGTGGAAATCCGACGGAATTCACTCGACCCGTTCGGTCGCGAGATGGAATTTTCATCAGCGGAAAACTCGGTGTTCACTCTCTCTCTCTCTCTCGAGCGCGTGTTTTTCCGATTCTCTCACGAATCACGAGATCGCACTGTTCACTAGGAATGAACGATGCTAGGTGTTTCCGATGCCGCGACACGAGAGTTCATTCTCGATAGAAAGCAAAAGTAATCCACCGTTTGCTGTAGCAACTACTATCATCGCACGCTGCCAAGGAAGGGGGGGGAGGGGGGGAGCGACGGTAGAGTCTCGGCGACAGCATGGCAGGGCGACATCTTCATGCGGATCAGAGTGTGGACGAACACAGGACTGCGACCTGACTTTAGGTAAAGCCCGTGGCTCACGTTCGCCTGTGCACGGCGCTGGAAGGGAACAATTTGATTATCGAACCTGTCGGCTCACTGTCGGGCGCTCAACAGCCACCACCAGCAACAGCCGCAAGGGAGTACAAGTCAAAGGACCTGCCGATGCCTGCCTCGGCCACATTGTGAGCAGCACTCCGGCACACCGGCAGCTGCTTGATAGGTAAAACAATAGCCAGGACACACCGCGGGAAAATCGATCTGCCGCTGCATCGGGGCTCGCGCTACTCGAGGAAGCGAGGTTGTTTCCTCGAGGTTGTTTTGTTGTTTCTCATTCGAAATTTTCCTGTTCTGTATGCTCGCAGCAGGACACAGCAGCACACACATCGCACAGACGAACGAACGAAGGGGCTGGCGTGGATCAGCTTTCGAAAAGTAAATCGCTATTGTTTGCAACGTGTCGAATCTGAGAGCGTGCTTGCTGAAATCCGTTGTTTTCGTTTCGTCTTTGTGGCACCAGGGCTGGTGAGATCGGTGAGAGTGGTTGAGACTTTTTTTTCTATTTCCTCTTGCACCTTTGGGAAAAACTGTATACATTTTCATAGAGTTGAGAAAGGGAAAAATAAAAATCCAAAAATGGTGGGAACAATCGCAGCGGAATGGCAAACAACAGCCTTTGCCAATTGTAGGATCGGTGGATTTTCCGGTAGCCTGTATTTTGGAAAAAATGTGTGAATTTTACTTGCGAGAAATAAAATACTTAAGCTGCATTACCTCTTATACTATTTCGTATAGAATTGAATTTAACATATTCAGATACGATAAACCATAAGGTTAACGAAAATGGAACCATTGCGGTTGACTCACCACGTTCTACTTACGTATTAGTGTAACGGATTTCTTAAACGTATATAAACTGTATGTGTATTTTCATAAACTTCTGCTTTATCTTGGGCATTATGCCTAACAGTCAGCGAATCAAAGCACTTACACATCCACGATTATGATTTGCTCAACGCACATCCTTCCGGGCCTTCAGGGTATGTTGGGATGAAGTTTTGCTTTTTTCCGTCTAGTATCCAAACATCAACATCGTCCGAACACATAGGCAACTCGTTACACGTGCTGTCCATGGGGAAGTGAACTTATTTCCTCTAAGCTAAAGTTACAGAGCAGCGCCCATGTGGTAAGCTTTACCGTGATCGGGGCAAACTCATTTCAGCTAAGAAGGAAAAAAACAGGGACAAAACAAACAAAGCTCATTCCCTAAAGGGCTCGAACTCCGCATAATAATCGGTAAACTGTGGCTGCGTGGCTAATCCACCGAAGTGCCGATTGCTGCTGCTCGGATATTCCGATCAACCGTTAATGCTACGCACCGCCAAGCTTAATGATGACAGAAAATGTGTGAAAATGACTGCCACAGCCCCATAAGCTAGGTAAGCAATTAGTTTCAGTCGGTGGCAAATATGTAACTAGACAGGCGAAGTAAAGCAAATAGTTCCCGGGGGTTCTTCGCCGACTGGAAGCAAAACAAATTCACGGAAGATATATGGGGGGGGGGGAGGTGGCCAGCACGGAGTGAGCGAGGAGTTTGAGCGTTTGTGCGGCGTGAGTTTGTTGGGACATTTAATTGATTGGCTTTTCCTTCACAGTCGGTGGCAACCAGATCATCCGTGAAACGCCAAAAAACGAAGCCCCTCAGCAAGAGTGCCCGAAGGAGGAATGAGACCAACGATCCAGGAGATAAATCAACTCCACTTCAAAGGATCCTGCCCCAGGCTTAAAGTGTTTCCCTTCTTCGCCGAAAGCTTAAAGTTGCTAGGATCTACGTTAGGGAAACTCCTAACATGCCCGCTTGAAACCGTACCACCAATCATTCGAATACGATCTAAACTGTTTACTATTTGTGCGCTTATAGAGACACCGATTGGCTTAATTCGACACGTTGGCAGAAATGTTACAATAAATTCGAGATTAAATGGTAAACCGCCAGATATTATGAACCATCAATCGTTGGTTATTGATGGTGTTCGATTCCACACACCGAGAGTCATTGGTAAACACGCGGAAAAGACGTCAGCCGACGACTACTATTTGGAGCTGTTGAAATGAGTTGACATTAAGCTAAAATATGGTCACTATCGCAGATCGCACGATGGCCACTATCACCTTCGCAAGCTTTCAGTAATAAACATAAATCTTGTTTCCTTCCTTCCTACAAAAACAATCTTCTTCGTCATTTGATACCTCGGCGGCATTCCGCTGTTGCTTGGAGTCTGTCTTGTGGACAAACTGATCAAGCTAAGATGGTTCTACGTGATAAGAGAGAATGTTGGTTTTTGGGGCTCAATGCTGACATTGGGAAAACAGTCTGAAGAGGTTGAAAGCAGTCGGAATGTTCCCGGTAGAATGTAAGGTAGCAGCAAGCACGAAGATGAAAAGAAAAAAGCCGAATTTGATTACATTCCTCTCTTTAAATCTAAATAAGTTAAAGGTTCAGTGTCTGCCTTGCGCAAAAAGAGGCTGAAAAGCTTGTCGCTGATTCAAGATTTGCCTCACCATCATGTTGGAACTTCTGTACCGCACTGTTTGCCTCGCTGAAACGGATCGCAACATTTAAACTTTGTCAGCAAACAGCGATCCCGGAATAGGCTGGCTAAGTTGCGGACCACGATACCGAGCACAGGTAGCTTCTTGAAACTTTTCTCTCAGTGACCGTGGTACCGAAAGTACTATAACAAGCACACCGGCAACGTTTACCAACCGACCGCCCCAATCCAGGAACTCGGTGTTTGACATCGCCCACAGCCACACCGACAACCCAACGCAAACTTCCAGTTAGCATCCGTATCGATGGTGCTCCGACTTGAATGTACTCAGCGAGCACAACGGATGACTAGTAGGAGGAGGTACGTGCGGTACCCTTCTCGGGGATAAAACCGTTCAGCTGGTACGCACCTACATCCGGTTGACTCACCTATTCTGCTGTGTGCCACCGAGGCTTTTTTTCAGTGCCAGTGAATGGAGAAAGAAGCGAGTTCCATTGTGACATTTTCGTTTTCGAAAAAGGCACAATTCCATCCTGTTGTGTGGGAAGCAGTGAGGAATCGTGTGAACGACATGAAATGAGGTCCAGGGCTTGGGTACATGTCTCACGCACAGTCGGACACTTGCAAACGACACAAAATTCCACTCAAAGAAAACCTGTGAACCGTGCCAGCCTCGGGGGGGGTGGATACAGCAACCAGACTACCGACCAACCTGCCTACCTAGCATCCCTGACAGGACCTAGCGAGGCAGCTCAGCTGTGGGAGCTTTCTCGCTTCATCGATCCGTTTCGGCACAGTTGTTTAAGCTTTTCTGCCTCCTTCACGCACGACCACCGGCCACAGCACACCGCCGGGCGGGTGTCCACAGCTTGAATCGGATTCAGCAACAGGACGATGTTGCCAACGGTGGTGGCCGTCCGTCTGTCGGTGGTAACTTTTTCTTTTGGCAACTTTAATTTATGCACGGTAGCACCATTGTTTGGCGGAAGGGATTTTTATTTATTCCTTTGTACCGTGCTGGACAATGGTGCGGCTCTTCTGTGGGCGAACAGCAATTCTTGGTGCAGGTACCACATGACCTCTGTGTATTTGAGTAAAAAATGCAGTACTATCTCTGCTCTGAAACCGGATGCCGCCGTCGTTGGATTCGCGGAAAATTAATGCTCGGATGGCAACATCCGTCATTTAATTCACGTTTTACGTTGCAATCGTAGTTTAGAAAAAATGAAATACTAAAGTAATAACGATGGTAGAACTCTACTTATCCACCTTACTCACTTATGAGATGTATTATTCAACGGACCCAATAAATTTAGACAGCGGAAGTTGCACCAAAAGAATTTTAACTTTTTAAAAAAATTAGTTTTTAAACTTTTTATTCAAAATTATGGAAAACTGTACTTCATACAATCTTATGTTGTTTACGATAAAGCCCATGATGGTTTACCAACGCTTTCCAATCAATGTAAGACTTACTTCAACCTCAGTTACTGTTTCAAGCCTTACTAACTACAACGCCAGATAGAAATTTCAATTTATTCACTTATGATTTGTTTCCAAACTTTTACAAACTCCTGCTCTAAACAAAACACTCAAACAAAAGCCATTTGGCGAACAGCTGGTCAAGTGGAGTTGGTAAGGGAATTAAATGTTCACTAAGCCTGTTGAACATCCACTAACAAACACCTGGGTCGGCGCCTTTGTGGCAGCACTAGAAGCGTCTTTTCGTTGTTTGGTGTAATGTTGGCATCTACTCACACACGCCGTATGCACTTTACCTTCCTTAGGCATACATATACACACTTGTGCATGCCGAAAGTGGAACGAGCAGCATGATTTCACATTCAAGCCACGTGGGAGCCATCCCTGCGGTGAACTTGCCTTGGAGCACGAGACGCAAAAGCTGGCCTTTCAGTGCATGAATTGAATCATTTTTTTATCACCGTCTTTCACGTGGCGTTATGTTTTTGGTGAGAGCATCTCACCAACGAAGGAAGGCGAACTAGCACGCTAGCCGTGCTAGCGAGGAAATTCAGATGAAATCACATTTTTGCCACCACCATCCGCCATGAGTGTTGGCTCCAGGGGGGCCTTGGTTTTATTTCTCCGGATGCCAATACACACACGCGCACACACTTTCACCGCAACAGCTCCCTAAAGCGACGGCGAACGAAAAACGATTATATTATGATAATGATAATAGGAAAATCATATTGCGACGGCGGCCAAAAGCTGACGCGTGAGTGAAAGTTACGACCTCCAAAGAAGGATCGGCATAAGGTACACCGAGAATACGGCAATTCGGAGGGGTTAATTCGGCCTTCCAGCGGGCACAGGTGCTGCTGCCAGAAAGCTTAAACCATAAACCGGTAACTGTATGAAACTGCACCTCCGTTGCCAATCGATCGATTATCGACTTTCCGGGTTTCCGGCTTGCTCGGGCTGGATTTGATCTACTTCACTTTCCGCTTCTAGTGGGGAGTGCGAGGAAATCTGGCGTAAAGAAGGCCGCGTCCTATGATCGATTTTCATGTGACTTTTGGTGCGCCCGATCCCGAGCATTCTGGCTGCTATCGTATCCGCAACGACTGAACGCCGCATCAAACCAGTCCTTAGCACACGAAGCAGCAGCCACTTGGGTCCTTTGCGTGGTTCGGTACGAGTATCGGTTAGATTGCGAGCCACACCAAGCTTCGCTAAACTTGTTTTTTTTTATGTTTTTTCCCCCCGATGCCTCATCACTTCAACTTCGCTGCGTTGCTCGATCCATTCAAATCCTGTCACTGTCACCGAAGCGTACCGGCAAGCTAGCTAGAAAGGGTAAACGGGCCTCCAGCCAGTGATTGTGGCAAACATTTTGCGCCGTGTATCGCTCTCCACGGTCCCGTTCGGGGAATTGTTTGTCCTTTCGTAAACCCCTTTTTTGCGGCACTTTTATTAGCTTACACCGAATTGGACTTTTTATGTGTGTCGCTCCAAACGGTCGTTTGGAGGAATACTCACTCTCCCCCCAATTCCATATTGTTTTCGCAACAGTTTACGATTCATCACCGTGATTCGATAGAGAGCAAAGCAAGTTGTGCCTTAATTGATGCAATGATAGAATGAAAGCGAAATCAGTTGAAATCTAATTTTGCATAAGGACTACTGGACAGGCTTGCATACTCATATCCCAGGATATGAGGAGATAGTGGAGTATCTTTAAAAGAAAAACCAACGTTATGTTTGTTCGTTATAAAGTGTAAGCAAAGTATCATTAATCCAATATTATATCGCATTTTCCTTAGTTCTGTATGATACAATACACAATTATATTCATTTGTACTACAAGAGCGTGAATTGAATGCGTTTTTATCTATTTTTATAAACCTAATGCACTTGTTGCCAGCGAAGAATTCAACTTGTATCCCAATCTCAATTCAATCAATTTCGCTTCCACCCAAAAAGGATCTGCAATACGTTTATCAAATTGTTTCAACACAAACAGCACCGTCATCATGGCTATCGTAAGAAAAGGCCCACGGTTTAGCTATATCAAGCATTATCTGCTTGTTATCCTGTGACAGACATGAACAGCGCAGTAATGATAATTGATGGTACAAACATCACCATTCGTCAGCCATGCGGATTGCCATGAAACTCCTGATAAGCTCCTCGTTACTGCTGATGAGCTAACGAGAGCTTACGCAGCAGCTCAGCAAATAAAGTTCTCCCCAATGCAGTGCGCTATTCTTAATTATTTTCTTCGAAGAAATTGGAGTTGTAAAGATGTGCTTCAAATGGAACCATTGTAACTAACAATTTAAAATACAATATCAGCCACTAATCACCGATACAACGTTCTAGATTAATCAGCTAGATTAGTTCATGCTCTCCCCTAATCAATAAACAGGTGAAAGTGATACGACCATCGAGCGGCGCCTCCGGAACGAAGTGGTTGGTGAGTCACTCAATTGGTGAGGTTGGTGAGGGCCAGTCTCTCAATGACAAACCATTATCTCCATTACCATTCGTATGTGCGTCACCGGTCTGATACAAACAGTCGAGCTGAATCACGAATTTACCCGCAAGTTGACCATCATCTCCACCTCACCGCCTTGTCCTTGAATGACCGGCCTCGGTTTGAGAGTGGTTCCTGTTAGTGGCACTTACACACAGCACGACACAAGTGGGTCCTCGTTTGGTCAGGCTGAAACTGAAAGAAAACAAAACGAAGGAGAAGAGAATTAAAAAATATTGCTCCATGTTCCCGACATCCAGTATGGTATTGGTTTACCACTTACATTCTGCTCAGCAGGACGCAATGGAAGGGTACCGGTGCCGGTATAAAGAATCTTGCAACGCAATTTACGCAACCATGCCCCACAAAACCTCCACTGTTTATCCTGCACATTCACTGCACCGGCAGTAGGAGCCTTGAATTCTTCAAAGACTTTTCCACAAACAGCTCCACAAAGCGCCATTTATCTCCGGAGTGAAACGTGCGCGCTTTGTAAAAACTTTATCCATCTGCAAACCAAACCCCATTCTCGGCAGGCAACTATCGTTTCAAGAAATTTCAAAACTTCACCATCAACACCAGACCAGACCAGAGTGTTTGCCGATTTGGTGCAGGCAGACAGTAAGAGAAGGAACGGCAGGATGCGTCGCTTTGCGGTATTTACTCCGTTCCGGACGAACTGCCTGAGGAGGATGAAACGGAGGACGACGACGACGTGGAGCTCGTTGATGAGCTGCTGGGTGCTGGTGGTTTCGTCTTCTTTTTGCGGCCACCGGTCGCGGATGGTTTTTCGTGGATAATCTCAAACCGCTCGCTGGCCGGGTCAGCCGGTCGCTTTTTTCGCGAATGTTTCGCTGTAGACGGTCCATCAACTTCGTCATCACTTCGACCTTCGCTCGCCGCACCATTGTCAACTGGTGGCTTCTTCCGTTGGCCTTTGCTGGACTCCCCGTGGCGAGACGATTTTCTGCAAGATCCAAGCCACGCGACGCCATAACGAAAAGGATAATCATGAAAGATGGAAAGATATTAATATACACATATACACACCCACACCCACGCAGGAACGCAAGAAGCGGGGGGGGGGGGGGAGGATGGAGCGGGATAACAAGAAGTGGGCGAGTGCGGGTGTCGGAAGCTGTCGGAAGCGAACAGACCAAAAGGCTGAGCGCAGCCATTCCAGGGAGTTGTAATAGAATCCAGCTCTCGAAGAAGAGGAAACATTTTTCTTCATCTAATTCGAGCATGGCCCTGGGAGCCAGTACCGCACGATATGTGATATCGAAGGACCGACCGACACGGCTGCTCCAACCCATCGAACGACATTCGCAGTGTGGAAGAGATGATTTCTTCGTTATTAGATCGCTTCCATTTACGGTTTGCCTGTAATCGTGTATCATGCCGGCCGTACGTACGTTAGCATGCTTTTTGTCGTGAAACGAAACGGGTTGGATGGAGGAAGCGGGAGAGACGATTAAGGGTTGGCTAAAAGATATTTTCCCCAATTAATATTAATCCCGCGACCGCACACTTTGAGTGGCACGAGATTGCCAACGATAAACGGAATGTAACGAACGAAGCTATGTGTGCCGGGGATGCGATACTAGCGCAGATCAGCGGAAACGACATGTTTGTTCAGACACTGTGAATGTAGCGTGTGTGACTGAATTAGGCATTATGAATACCGACATTTTCCGACTCGGTCAAAACTGTCTTCATTCAACAACATCTCGACAATCTGGAACGCCGGAAGTAGCAAACAACATGACGATTTCGTTGCGCATTCCTTGTCGACCCATGCTTTGCCTTGTGTTTGAATTCGTGAAAGCACCAGACGGAACCATTCGAACATGTATGTGTTTCAAGATTCAGTTACTGTAAGTATCAAACATTTCGTCGTAAAATGAATGTTTTCACGAGAGTTGTTTTCAATATACTCAGGAAACGTATATTGAATCATAAAACAGCCTTCCATCCGATTAAATCAAAGCCATGCATCTTTTAGCAGCTGGCGTAACATAAATAGCACCGTGTCACTGCCTATCGTGCTTAACAGTAAAAATAAAAAAATCTATCACCGATCGAAGGGCAAAAGGCGCAAAAACGTCACACATATTTTCGTTCCAGCTCATGCGAAACATCCACACTGTTGCCGCGACAGGTTACCAAAGTGAATAAATTGAATTCGCTTCGTTCCATCAAAAAGGTCACGGAATGGTCCCGTAAAGAAAACATCACCCTCAAGAAAGTTTATTCGCCTTCGAAGCTCCCGCAAAATGCTCCTGAGTAGGAGGCAGGAGTCAGGGAGACGAGTCTACTTTACTTTGTGCGTGAGGAATTGAAATGTCCCACCGGAGGCACGAGATCTGCGGCGACCACCACCGAGCCAAACCAATCCAGCGATACAATCATCGAGAGGATGATTTACCTGTCCTTCGAGTCCTTGGACCGGCGGCTGGGCTGATCTGCGGCCGCTGATACCTCCGATTGCCGGCCATCGTCATCGGTGCCAGCGACAGGTGACGGTGGCGGTGGCAGCATCGGATCGTCCCTATCGTCCGGTATGCCTGTCCTGTGTGACTTGGATGGCTTCCGGTGACGTGCCCGCCGCTGCTCGGCCGTCGTTTGACTGCTGGCCGTCGAGTAGCCAGTGTCCTTGCGGGATGAGGACCTGCGGGGCAAGTAGTGGTAGTAGTGTCGTTCAGTCGCGTACGCACCCAAAAGTTAACGATTAAAGATTGGACAACGTGTCGGCCAGCCACTTGAAGTGTAGCGATCGTGTTCCCGGTTCGCTGTCACGGTGATTAATTGCGCATAATTAATCCCGCTATCAGTGTATCAAGCTTCCGGCGCCGGCATTAAAGCACTTGCCACTTCCCCGGTTCCGTCTACGCTACTTACCGATTCTTCCGGTTCGAGCGCTTCGCCTTCTTCCCATCCTCCATCGTCTCGTCGTCTCCAATGTCGGCAACTTTTCTGTGGAAGCATCAAAAGACAAGTAAACAGCATAAAGAAAAGCCAGCTCCAAGTATGAGGTAGCCCTCGGGGAGCCGTGAATGAAACCGCCCACTGTGCCGTGCTGCCACGAGGTCTGCAGAGTGTCTCATCTGGCGCATCTTGTTTTGATTTCTACGCCACCATTCCGCCACAAGCAGGCAGAGCCACATCAAATAAAGTTTCGAAATTGATGAAGAGAAAAAGTTTCGAAATAAAAGTCTCCAAGACCGCTTTCTCGGGAATAGGCAACGGTACTGGCTGCTCTTCGCCAGCGTGCAACTTGAATGAAACAACTTCCTCCAGGCTGGAGGCAATTTATGCTGCACAAAAAAAAAAACACTTTCCTCCGAGATACGGGACGAAAGGCTATCACTGAAGCTGTTGACTGAAGGAAGAAGGAATGTAGGTCGAAGTAGCTTGTATAGCACTGCTTCCGGCGGAAGCGAGCGTTGATGACTCCAGAAGCTGCGCCATTTTTCTTTTTTTAGCATCTAAACTTTCCACCGGAAAACCTAGTTGACCCACTGAGTGCATCCCGACCACAAGTGGTCACACAAAAAAAAACGGTTTCATCGTTCCATCGCACGAGCAAAGTGGTTACGAACGGTTTTTCCCTTTTCCAGACGATAAATATCGGAGGCAATGTACACCTTATGGGCTGGGCACGTGTAGCTCAGGGTATCGATTTCGTGGAAGGTTCAGTGGAACATTCAAAGAGCGTTTCGAAAAGGATGCTGCCAAGTGGTGTTCGGTATAATCGATCCACGAGCAGCAGTCTTTGTACTATTCTCCTTATTCTGCTGTTATCATGGGAATCGTTGGAGGTATCTGTGATGGGCTATCCTTGCGTCGGCCCGAACCATCGTTTTCAGGATCCATTTTGGCGGAACATTTTCAATGTATTCCTCTTAACACTAGATGATTAGCGTTTGTTTTAAAATACACTTTGAACATTTCTAATGATGAAGTGATTAAACTGTTCTATTGTTAAGAATTAATCATACAAAATTGCGACGGGGGAGATGTAGCGACGGTATCGACATTGAAGCCAAAATAGCTGGAATAAAGACTATGAGAACGACGACGCTCGATCGGGAGCGGTGGAGGAATCTTCTATGGCAGACCAAGACCGCTCCGTAAGTAAGCATTATACAAAATTAATGATCGTGCGATAAAACACAAAGTACAAATTGAGAATGACAATATAAATGAATTACTGGTACAGTCTATTCAGTGGAAATTAGAGAACTTCTTTGTGTTTTGCTGTGGGCAGCGAATCTCACTTGTAGGTTTAAGTATCTCTTAAAGAAGTGAGTAAGTAATTAAAAATCCCAGCTAGGGAGAGGCAATCGATTTGTTACCAAATGAAATGTATGAAGTGGTAACGACAAGCGCTTAATTTTTTAAATGATGAAACATGGAAAGCAGCAAAGTACGAGTAAAATAGAACACACCAAGAGTTTCCTATCGAGTGCTTCATTTGCACTCGTTGGAAGACGAACTACACCATCATCCAAGGGGAGAGCTAATGCTCCAAGAAGCTTCTCACTCGCTTGCAAAGTTAATGGCAAACAAGAGCATATCTTCTTCCACTCGCATCCGTTGCTTTTGGCAGGTTAAATCGAATCAAAGGGCTTATTTCCGCTATCCGTACTACACATACTATCCGCTTCCTTCGCGAGAAGCATTGCAACAAGACGTCCTACCGAAGGCGTCTATGTCACGAAAGCCTCTTACGTCTTTTAACAGTTACTGCGACCTTCGATAAAAGCTCGCTGAGTATTATTCCATCGCGAAACGGTGCTGCTACAACCCTTTTCACCGCTAGAAAACGAATAATAATCGATCGCCCCCTGTCCTGGGACCATTGGGAGGGTTCGTTTGTGATCTGAGTTCGGCCGGAAAACCTTCCTGTGCACAATGGATCGAACGGTTTTCTCATTCCAGCGAAGGCAAGCTGATTGGCTTGCATCCGGAACGATGGCCTACTTTCGCACATCTTCTGTTCCACGTACCGGGCCACGCGCCTACCGACAGCATGATTAATGTTTTTACCCTCCCGAGACTGTTCCTTAGGGTATAGAAGAACTTATGGCACCTCTCCTGGTATCTTTAGCGCTAGGTCGTGGGTCGAGGGTGCGATCTAAGTTACAAACGCAACAACCACATTTCAAAGGTTAGCTGCCTCTTTTGGAAACGATTCTTGCGGTTTGCATGTTTACCTATGCTGTTATTATAGCAAAGGGTAACTGAATATGACTATTGTGAGATCCGTTCGTATGATCGATAGTGTTTAGATTTGATGTGAAACCAAAACAAGCAGCAGTTCGTCGGTGTCGGGAAAATAAATTAAGGAAATTATGGGAGAAATTCGAGGCATAGTATAAAAGCCAAAGTATTAAAATTATTTGAGACCTTAACACACGAGCAAATGAAAAGCAAATTAACAATAATTGCTTTTTGTGAGTTACAAAAAATGTTCTTTACATGAGTGTACATAAGTTTGGAAGTCCCAATAGCAGGTAATGTTAAGTACCCTTATAGTATCAGAAGCTAAATAGTCCATCATGCAACTGCCAACGCTACTCTTCCTACAAAACACTCCCCGCATCTCCTTTTTGTAAAGCAAGAAAAATTCAAAATTCAATTTCAACCAGTTTTTGCTCCCCCAGGATTGACCGAAAACTTGATCTCCGGTGAACTTTTCCCATGAAAAAATTCGACCTGTTGGCTGGGGGTGAATTATATGGCGAGCGTAGCTCTTTCGTGGAAATGCTTTCTCACCGTCTGCTGACTTTTCGCTGCTTTTGCTGCCTTGCTACCGATCCGGCGGACATCTGTTCGACCCTTGCCCGTGCTTTCGAGCGCTGCTTGGTGGCCGCCACTTTGCGATTTTCCGAATGCACCACGTACAACCGGTACAGCTGCAGCAGAATCACCAACGTGTTTTTGCCTGCCAAAGGTAAGAAAGAAGCAGCAGCGTTGAGCAGTGCCGGCAGTTGCAAAAAGGGAAATCTGAAAGCCGAACTTGACTACTGACAAAAGCGGGCAAGATGGATAGCGGGGCAACCAGCTCAATGGGTAGACAATGCTCACAGGTGAAGAAGATGTTCATGTAGGTGATGATTTTGTAGTGCACGATGATTAGTAACCGGAAGGTGAGGAACGGTGCGTCCTGTAGCAGAATGTTGAGCGCGATTCCCCAGACGTCGATGTTGCAGCACCCCACATTGCAGCAGTTGGTGTCCTCGGCCTCCGATGCTCCCCGTGTCTGACTGCCACCTCCGCGCGGCTTGCGAGCACGCGTTGCCGAAAGGACGATGGTAAACTGGAGCAAACTCCAGGACCAAATGCTGAGCGTTAGCAGCACCAGCACCGGCTCGTTTGCTATCTTTGCATCCTTGAACGAGTCGAAGAACTCGATGATGTCGGCGGCAGTACCGATGTAGACGAGCAGCAGCTGGCTGAGTTGGTCGCGCGTTAGGTCACCTTTCGGCAACATCCAGCGGCCAATGATTAGCACCAACATCAGGAACTGCTCGATCAATGTCACCCACATTTCGGCGGTTAGCTGGATATCGGGGAGTTGTATCTTCACGCCAAGCATTTTGTTCAGATCCTTCAGATCCTTGCCAACCGTTGCGACCAGGTTGATGGTTTCATTCAGCACCTGATCCTGGTAGCGCGTGCGTTTGTCCAGTTTGTCCAGTTCCAGCAACCAGATGGCCGGTACGATGCTGGAGAGGTAAAGAAACACCGACGGACAGAACCT
>NC_064877.1:42300000-42325000 GCF_943734665.1 Anopheles aquasalis
TTTTGGGCTTATTCCTGCTCACCAGCCGCTACCAGTGTCAAGGTCGAGGCGCAAAAGGAACGTAACCACCGGCACCCGACCCACAGAACCACCGTAGAGCTCGTGCCTCCCCAAACCACAGAGAGTCTCACAGCGTGATCCACGAGATCGTCATCATCGTGATCATTTTGTTGGCTGGCTAGCGAGTGCTGCTGCCCGGTCGTGTGTGCTTCCCTAATTACTGTGGTCAGCAGTTAAGGTTTCTATTCGGTTCACCTCGTGTTGTAGTACCTTCCCCCCTACTGGTGACTTTTCCAGCAGTCATCTTCCCTCGGAAGCGACGTAGCTCTTCGACATAACCTCACTCAATTAATAACATCGCCAAACCAAACCTTCACCGGGCAGCAGCTGGAAGTATATGCTGCGAGGAGAATGGGATGTGACCCTGAAACGTACCCGTGCCTACTACGCGTGTCGGCGTCTGGGCAAACAATTCGTTTTGGCTGTGTTGGGTGTCTAACGAAGATCGAGTAGCATACACTACGTGCAGACCCAAACTACCGGCTCAAACTACAAGGCCATTAGACGGCTCGAGCGATCGGTAACCGCGCTCCTCACAATTTGGCGCCCTTTTGAGTTGTGTTGGGGGCCTCCCAATCGAGTTCTTGCAGCTGAATAAACTTGAACGACGAGGACGACTGTTCGTTTAGAATACATGGCAGCTACTGGTACACGGAACATGGCCATGCTTCTATCAGCTGTGACACTTTCCTGGAATTCCTGAAAGAATCTGTGAATATTCGTGAAGCACGTTACGGAAATGATGGATCCAAATTATTCTTCTATTTGCCCAGCACTAATCTGTACAGCTCTGCAAGCATCGGATTAGCCCCCGGGGAAGCCTGTGCTGCGGCCGAAGGTCAAACACGATCCGATCCTCTGGGCGTCATTACGCACCTTCATATTCTACGCCTCTCCCGGATGATGCCGAAAAGACGACAGTGGTTTGGACAGTGGAAATGCACAAGTGCCTTGGCGTCACGGTTCGTTTGGACCTCCTCAACGGGTGCGACACGGCAGACGGAGGCTGGCTCTCTGTCAGTAGCGTTTTGCGTACGCGCTAAAGTGCGCCTAAGGAGGAGAGGTTCCTCCGTCAGCCAAGATCCGCGTAGCTGGAGGGCAATGAAAACAAAAATTAATGCCCCTCGACCACGCGTCATGCCCAGCCCCCAGGGGGGAGGGGGATACCAAAACACACCTCGACGCACTTGACTGGAGTCGGTCCCGGCAGGTGTGGGGCGAAGGGCGGGGGTACAGAGCCGCCGTTCAGCGAAGTTTGCCAACCTTCTTCACGGGCTTCAATTTGCCGTGAAGTGGCGTGAAAGAACAACACAACAGACACGGACATTGGTGATATGCAAATCGTGCGTCACTCGATATCCATTTACCACTCGAACTCGAACGCAACAAACGCCTCCCACTCTCTCTGTCTCACTCTCGGTTGATGGCAAGATCTGTGACAGGGGAAGGGAGGTAGAGTGGCCAGGCTACCGCTAAGGACAACAGCAAATTGCTTGTACTGAGTATCGTTGATGCGATCTTGGAGCCCTTGGGCTGCTAAAGTCAACCAAGTTTGGCAGAACATTGCGCACTACCTTTGCAACAGAGCAACCGAATTGAACGGATCGTGTATGAAGAGGAGCGTGATCAATTTTACCTAAATTCGGGATCTCTCATGCAGCTCCTTGCACCTCGGAAACAGAGCATCAATCTGTACACGAAAACGTTCGAATACAATTACTCCATTGTCATTAGTGTACTGGAAGATCATGCACACCTGTTACGTGCTGACACTTTCTTAGAACCAGGACAGTGCTCCATGGCCCTCTACCAGGATCATATTTTCCTATTCTTCATTCGTAACTTTACTCCAACATAATGGCTTTTCACGGCTGCAGACTCACCAACTCCACTAACCCGAAGCAGCACCAAAATGGAGCATCCATGTCCCGGGAGACTCCAACCGACGCATTCTCCGTCGTTCCGTTTATTATTTTTATATTTCTCGCATTCCTGTTGTCCCTCCACACCTTTTGCTCTCTCCCTCGTTCTCGGTTGTGCTGAAGAACTGGCGATGTTCTTTGGCCCCCCTCCACCGGCCATCCACAACCAGCACGCGCTATTGTATGCAGCGCATGGAGCCGCCAAAAATAACAGCAAAGAATATGGAGAAAAGTGCGATTTAACACGGTCTGGGATGGAAGGAGACCGCACCAAGACGATGATGCTGGCGAGACATCGTCGAAGAAGAGGAGAAGATGATATTGGTTTCCCCGTTTTGGTCTTGTTCAGGCTTTACTTTTGTTGTTCTTCGATTTTCTATTTTACCGCCGTGTACCAGCCAGCCAGGACGGGCCAGGCGGGAATCATCTTGTGGTTCCTCTCTCTCGGGATGCTCCATCGCTACACATCGTGTTTCGGTTTCTCTTTCGATTGCTTGCTTGTGCCGTTTTTGTTTTCATTTGCCGTTGGTTCTGTTATTTTTACGGCCTTTACGGTATCCCTCTCCCTTTTAGGCAGCATTCTGGCTTCTCTTGCTCCGAATTCTCACCCTTTTCCATGGTCCATGTCCTTTGCAGAAATCGGAAATTCTTTAATTGCAATTCTGATGCTCACCATCAACGAGGTACGCATTGTGGCTGCCCAGTGTTTGTATTTTGTTCCACTCCTTTGGAACATGCTTCAGATAACTGTTTCTCTTTTATGAAAGGGTTCGTCATATAACTTCCATAAGCAGAAATGCATTTATGGCATTTGCACCTTATGGAACTCTACGTCATATATTCTCCGGGGTGTGCATTGCCATACCCGGTTCATGTGCCAGTCAGAGACAATAAAATCATCCAAAGATAGTGACCTTTCTGGGAAATATAGGTCCTGATTCCCTGATCCAAGTAACAGAATTTCCATACTGAAAAGAATGTGAGTAAACCATCGGAATATTGAACTTTACTACTTGGCCAGCCCCAGCCAAGTGTTATGACCTTTCGGGGACACAAACTGTACGGAGCACCCCTCTGCATGCCCTCCATTTCTTCCCTCACCGAACTCACCTTCACGTCGAGATCGTCGGATTCTTCGCTCTTCTCGCGCTTCATCTCAATGGCTAGCGGGTTTATCTTGCTTTCTTCGCTGGCTTCCAGCAAAATCTGGCCAAATACAGGAGCCATCGGTGCTCCGGTCACACACCACCCACAACACGAACCACCAAATTCACCTTCTTTCTTCCGCACCTCACCGTACAACACTTGCACTTGCCCGTTCTACAACACCCTTTCCCTTCCTGCAGGACCAACGCACAACAAATTGGAACAAAAGAACAAGGAAAACGGTCGTCAAGAATCGGTCAAGAATGGGGCGTTAGGACAGTTTGTTATTGTTTCGCAGCATTAGGAGCGACCGAAAGGCGTATAGTTTCCCACCCTAATGCTCTCTCTCGCTCGCACACATGCTCTCCCGGTCCGGTTACCACGCGCGCATATTTTTTTTTGACAAAGATCTGAGCGCCTTTTTCTCGCTCTCTTTGGTGAGCGAGTTGAAAAAAAAAAGAGCTCACTCGCAAGCCCCCATAGATTCGGAGGCTGCTCCCCAAAGTGAGATTCTCGCGCGAGAGAGAGAGAGAGAGAGCTGCGACCGTTCTTTGCGGCCGCCACACACCATTTTTTTCACTTCATCACCAACACCACCAGCACCAGTTTTTTTTGCCCAAATTCACCTTTTAGTGCATGGCACGCTGAGATTTTTACGCAAGTAACCCGGAACATCAACAGCGCAGCAACCAGTTAAACCCAGTAGCTGCACGAAACAATAGAAACACAACGAGCAATATGCTTATGAGTTGGACAAAAAGGAACGATTCACACGAGCTGAGGGCGCCAACGGGCCCAAATGTTGCACAGATTCGGAGGACGCCACACACAACCGCCCCACTCCCCTCCCCCTCCCCGTAGATCTTCTTGCAGATCACTTCGTCCCGCGTGAAGGAAACCGATTTTTGTGTATGTACGCGTGTGTGCGCGCATGTGACGACACGATCATTTTCGACCAACTAACCCTCCCGCCCCCGCTCCACCGGCTCTTGATCTCTGTTGTCCCCATCGCATGCCCGCTGCGTGCCACCGACCAAATTACTAGTTTGGCTGCCCAGAGGTGGGCGAATGCCGTTGTGGCGCGAGAAACACTAGCCGTGGTCGAGATCAGAGGGGTGGGGGGGGGGGCTCATTTGTCAGAAAAACGGCGAAACAGCAGCCAAGTAAACAGCGCTGTCCACTGGCCACCCGGATCCACCGCGCGCGCACACACATGCAACCACACGCACACACACGAGGCGGTTGTTTGGTGTTGAAAAATGGCTCCACTCGCGATGGGGCCGTACGAACGAGCGAAAAAAAGGGAGAAGAAACGAGCGGTTCCACCACGCACTAACTTGCTCGCGCACGTTTGACCGAAGAGAAAAGAAAAAAAACCTAAACAAAGTCCGTTTTTTTGTCGGAACCACCGGACGCACCACGAGAAAAGGGAAACCCTTCTTTTTCACGTTCTAGTTTGGCTCGACTCCCGGTACCACAGAGAGTCGACGGACCGCGGGCACGACTTTTTCCGCGGCGCTGTGTTTTCCTTTTTTATGTGTAACTTTGTGGGGCAGCACTATACTGACACTTTGGGGAAAGAGCACAACCGCCGTACTTCGCGACTCTCGGATGGAAATGAAAAATTCGAGGAACGACAAAAAACGTCATTCACACGCGCGCCTGAGAACGGGAGAGCGAGCCAAACCAACACGACCGCGAGAGGATGCGTGAGCACCGTTTTTTGCTGCGAGCGGAGCGGGCGGTCACTCTCGTACGAAAACAAAACGCCGCGGTTCTTGAAATTACAATCCTGGATACATTTTGTGGTTCACGGATTTTTTAGGTCCTCATCGTATCCATGCGAGTCTAACTCTTTTCATAAAGGTGAAAAAGTAACCGACCATTAAATTATTTGGTACTCTCTCGCGGTACAAACGATTGTCACGGGAAAGATTGTTTCCAATTTTTTTAAAGGAAATATCAGTGAAACACAAATTGTCCGGCATTGTGATTTCGAGAACCGCGGCGTTTTGTTTTCGTAGGAGAGTGATCGCTCGCTCCGCTCACGATTTGAGGCAAAAAACGGTGCTCACGCCCTCACGCAGCTCACGCATCCGCTCTCGCGGTCGCGTTTGGCTCGCTCTCCCGTTCTCAGCCTCTCGCCATCTCACGCGCGAGGATTTTTTGCCGTTTCCTCGAATTTTTCATTTCCATCCAAGTTCAGCAGCGCTTTCCCCCTCGGTGCGTTCAATCTGCCACACAAAGTTATATATAAAAAAGGAAAACACACCGCCGCGCCCGGGGTTCGGTCAAAGCGCGGAGGCCCGGCGCCTGCTGAGAGCACGTAAACCGGGAGCGAGAGCGAATTCAGGAGAACCAATCGACTTGGCGGAGAGCGGAAATCCTGATTGAGCAAAAAATGGTCTCGCGAAAAAAAATCAGCATTAAATGGAATTAAAAAAAAATCCTGCTAAATGAATGGATTACTTTTTTTACCTCGAAAGCAAGTTTCCCAACACCCTTTCCGGTGTGGATAACATGTCTCAGCATAATTCTCATGATAACATGCCTCAGCATAATTCTCTGCAATCACAGCAACTTGATTCAAAAATGGGGTTTAGATTAATTATCGAAGAATCCACATGCTCCACACTAGAAACGATGTGGAATCATTTTGAATCATTTTTCAGGATTTTAGATACAAAAAAAAACCATACAAAGCACTAACCACGGAAACCATCATCGTCAGTACAGCAAGGGAACCATCATCACGGGCATCATCAACGCACAGTAAACATCCAGATCCCTCGCCCCCGAAGGTGACCGTGCCGTGAATTTTTGGGAGCGAAAATCGGTTTTCCCAATTCCCGGTGCTAGCTGGCATCTTTTTTTACCCCTGCTCGTGCTTCTTCTTTTTTACGGCTTTTTTACCACCCGAAACTGAATCATTCCTCCCTTTTTTTCCCTAGCGGTCGCCCTAACGCCAAACAGGACCGGGGCATGGCGGCCTGGACGGTACTTCGAGGGTGCTCGAGAGGCGCGCCACATTGCACATAATGTACAATCAGGGGACAGCATAGAGCAGCAGCAGCAGTCAGGCGGGGGATTCGGGAGGGAGCCAGCAAATAGCCGAAGGGTGCGCCATGGCTTGCTGCTGGTCCTTGTCATGATGTCCTTCGTCCTGCTGCTCGCTGGCTGCTGGCTGGACGATCACACCGGAATGTTTGCAAAATAGTGCAGAAGAAGGGCAGCGGGAGAGCCCTTCCGACTGGCCAGCCTTTTCTAACGGTCAACCGGAGCTAGATTCCGGCTTTTTTAGCGAACGCCCTGCTGTACATAGGGGTGACATGATTGTGCGTGTAAGCGTGAAGAGGTAAAATTTGGATTTGGAACAACTCGACCATAACCTCTGCCGCGTGGAGCGCGCGTGCTCTGAGTTTGGTCATCGTGGTAGGCAGAGAAAAACCCAAACAATCCAAATATCAAAATCTCCATAGAGAGCTGGATTTCACAATAGAACTTTGCCTATAGGTTCAATTTGTTTTACATTCTCCATACAGCACACGTCGTCAAAATCACTAACCGCTTATTTGCAAAAAAACTGCATCCTCTCCGGGGCTTTCCAGTTCCGCGGCCGACGAGACGTACGAAAGATTGCATTCATCGAGCCACCGTGGCACCACCAGGGCAACGAACGAGCGGCAGTCACCATGGTATCCAAATTTTGGCACTTTTTTTTCGGCCCTCCAAGGCACACTCTGCGAAACGCGAAAAAAGTGAGAGAAATTCTCCTCCGCACCGCGCTACCGGAACAACAACAAAAAAAAAACGGGCGACAAACGGGTGAGGGAGAAAAGAGAAAAATGCCCCACCACGACGACGATGATGATGACGGCGATGGCGATGATTCTTTTTTGCCGTTTTCGTAAAAAAAAGTGTGTGCAACAACCGCCACGGCGCACCACCTTTCGCCCCTTCCGCTCCGCAGCATCGCATGACGTGGTGCGCGGCGCTCTAAACGCACCACCAACCACCCCTTTCACGGGGCGCACTGGATCGAACGAGGATGCGGTAGTGCGAGTGAGATAGAACCAGCAGAAGAAGAAAAAAACCGAGAAGAAAAATGCACCCCATCCTTCTGCCCTCCTACTCTTTTCGTGTGTTTTGCGGTCGGGGGGGGGGGGGGGGGGAGCGCGTGCGAGTTCACGGAAATGCATATAACCGCGAAAATCGCAGCACGCACACCAACACACATGCGTTCGCACACATACAGATACACGTACAGACACACATACAGACAGATGCGTACACACAGGTGAGCTGGGAGAACTTGGCCAAAAAAATGTGCGGGATCGAAGAGAGAGAAGAGAAAAAAAAACGACACAACCCTCTCCATCACCCTCTTTCCACGACAGTCGCAGCATTCCATCCCCTTCGTCTCCTCGGCAACGCTCTCGGCTGCTGCATACGAGCACCATCCGCACGTCGTCGTCGTCTTACTCGGGTAGAAAAAAATTTGGCCACCTCTAACACCGTCCTCCACCCACCTGCGGGGGGGGGCCCATCATGAGCATCATTCATCTCCCACACCCGGCACCGGGGGCGTGTATGTGCCGCCGTCGGTATGCGCGTTCGACGCCGGTGATGACGACGATGAGGTGAGAGACGTTTATTTATTTTCCTTCTCATCGGATTGATGCGACGAGATACGGTATTGTACGGTCCGATCCTTATCGATGCAGATTCTTTGCCTCACCGCCGATCAAAGTAATTGAAGGGTTTCCTTTCTCCGCGGGGAATCGTCGTGAACTGCCCCTTTTCTTCAATCGATTTCAGCACACCACCTGCTGCTGCTGTTGCTCGATGATGATGATGATGTGCAAAGAAGATTGCGATGAACATCGAAAAGCGTGATTTTAGTACTGCCTGGCCTGGCCTGGACTGACTGGTGTTTCAATTTTCAATTCCACCCATCACCACCGGGTTCCGGACTAACGGCAGCTGGTGGCGGCCACCAGCCAGATGAAAGCGAAATGAAATCGACAACGACGATCGTCATACTTTTTCGCCACCACATCGCACCACTTGGTGGTTGGTACGCGTGATGATGGAGATGATGATGATGCTGTTTCAATTTCCTCTCCAACGAGGTAGTAGGCTTTTTCGCACCCGAAGAGTTCTTGCGCGCAATGATAACTAGATTCTGCTCTTCCCGGGAGATGAAGCTTCTCGTCCGGTTCCTATTGGACGCACGGACGGACATACCCGGGGCTCTGCCTCGCAAACGCATCTCCTGGCGACGGCGGACACAAAAAAAAATCGCCAAAAAAACCGGTGCGAAAGGCCAGTGAGGCGAGTTTCGGGTTTGCGTCCAGTAGCTAGGCCCACCGCGTACGACACGTTGCCAGTTTTTCACACACTACAATCATCCTGTCCCCTCCGCTCCGTTCCTGCTGCTTTGGCCATCCACCGGCTACCGATGCTACTGCTTGGTGGTTCCTTTGTTCCGTGCCGCGCGCGCGTCTGACGGTGCGCCTCGAACTGCTGCTGCTGCGTTGCTGTCCAAAAAACTGCAATCTATTCATCAGAGATTTTTTCGGCGATCGTGCCGCGACCAAACGCGGATTGTGGATCTCTGTTGTTGCTGCTGCTGCTGTTCTCTCAACCGGCCGGTCTTCGTTGTGTGTCGTGGGACGTGCATTTGTTGTTGTCATTCGTTGTCGTTTGATGGTGGCCTCCAGAGCGGACTAGAGAGAACAGAGAGATCGATTTGTTCTCACGCTTCTCCCGCACCTCCCAGCACAACAACGATCCACTACACCTCCGCATGTGATGTAATATTACCGGAAGGTGGAAGGCGACTGGAAAACTGGAACCAATATTCGCACATTGCGTTCCGATGTCGGTTCATCGCATAAATTCCTCGAGTGATAAGAATGTCCATGGAATGGTTGAGAAGCGACAGGATGGCTAACCAAGGGTCCGTTCTTCGCTTGGTTCAACGTATGGCCTAGAGAAATGGCGCCAAAATGAACGCCTAGTTCATCACACCACCTTTTTCGATCCGTTCCGAGTCTCTGATCAGCCGGCATCATAAGCAAATGAGAAGCGTGTAACACATGGCCAATATTTGCCCACGTTGTCTCTTTCATTTTTTTTTTGTTGCTCATCCCAACAGTGCCCTCCCATTGACTATCCTAGAACGCGCCGTGGAAGCGCCAACGGTGACAGCACCACCAACGGCAACAGCAACAACAGCAACAGCATCGCAGGAAGCAGTCGTAAAGCAATTAACAACCAGCGAAGACGCCGCAACATTTGTCCATTCCTTTGCGCACGTCAGCAGCGGCTTGTTTTTGCGTCTTATTTATGGTTTTGCCTTTTCATGATCTTTTTCTTTGGCTGTTTTCCCTTTTTCTTTTCTTTTCCGTTTTTTTTTGTTGCCTGCCCTTGCGGTTGCCACGGGGAGTTGAGTGTATATGAAAATATTTATTACTTTGCGACGCGCCTACTAGGAGAGCAAACACACGGCCATTGATGCGAAGAAGGAGGCGCCCCCTTCTTCACGCCACGGCAGCTCCCCTTGTCCCCTGTCCTCCTGCAGTAGTGACACCGAAAGCACACGCACATCGCGCACATGTGTTTCTGGAACCGCACGGAGGGGGTTTGGTTTTTTTTTGGCAAACCAGAAACGCAAAGGCATTTCGGGACCGGCACGACCACCGGAAGCAGCCGCGGACGCATCGCACAGGCCACTATGATCAGCGCACGCTGCCGCTGCTGTTCGCGATCGCCAGTTGACGAGTTGGATTCATTGACAACCGCGTACAATGGAAACGCATCACCACCTGGTGCCTCCCCCCCCCCCCACTCCCTCGTGGTCACCCATTTTCCTTTTGGAGCGCATCCAGCGTCAAAGTGGCAAATCAACACTAACGCGGTACACAAACACTCACGTGCGTATGTTTGATAAAAATGTGTTCAAAAACACACTGTGTGACACAACTGACTCGACACAAGTCCAGGGAACCAGTTGGTAATGTTGTTGCTCCACAAGTTGGCTGCAGCGGTTCATTCACTTGTTGCCAACGTTGTTTTCCAACTTTTTTTTTCACCATTTTTGCTATCAGATTGGGTTTTTGGACAGAAACTGTTTGGTTAGCTGGATGGTGAAGCGCCTTTTTGGGGTGGCTCAGCACTATGTGCCCTGGAGCTAAGATGCTGCGCAAGCAATAAGCTGCCGGGAAGGAATCAAATCCGAGCCGAGAGCCGCGACGCATGTTAGCAGCTGGCTGATTGGAGGTTACGCTTCAAGAAAATACGTTTCTAGACTCATATGCTGAGTTTTTTGTGTCCCTGAATGATGGAGGTCACAGATTGATGGTGATAGAAGGGCAGGATGTCATATTTCTGGCGAGTTGCTTGCTACACACTTCGATCGCCGTCTTGCCATGTTCGTGACGAGTATCGGTATGCGCGTTGCGTTACACGTGTAAGAAGGCGTTATTTATTGTAAAATTATGGCATACTCTTCGTTACAATTCGGGTTCCGAAAGCGAACGAATTACCAGGGCCCCGGAGGCCGGGCCCGTTGAGCATAATGCAACGAAATTACCAAACAGAAATGGCAAGCGGTAGCGCAGACAGACAGGCAGGCAAAAGAAAGGCGCTTGCCCATCATAAATATGTCCAGTCAGCAACGGTGGACGGTGGACCTTCTTTAAGGGTCCGGGAGGCGGTCGACAGTGTTGCATCTGCCCTCCATTAGGTTGCACCGGAGCTCACCTTGGACCGGGCGATCGGCATCGGGCCATAAATCATATCCGAAATGCAAAATGCACGCTTTTTTGGAATAAACACTGAAGGACATAACCGTGCACACACGGCACGGCACGGCACGACACGGCACGGAGCCCGGAGTTCCTGCCAGGGAACGGTAAAGGTGATGATAATTGAGGGACCTCCCCGGAACTGCCGAATACGCCCAACAGCACTACTGATGCCGGTGATGATCGTCGTAAAAGTTGACGATGTGACGGAATGGCACCCGACGAAGGCTGACGCCGCCGCAGCCACCTCCCAAGAGGTTTTCGGGGAGGGAGAATTAAGTTTTAAAAAACCTGGCCAACCCGTGGCCCGGTAACGGAACGATGCGTTAGATGGAATGTTTCGATGTTTTATGAGCATGAGTTTTTGAACTTTTTTCTCTCTCTCTCTCTCTCTCTCTCTCTCTCTCTCTTTCCCCGAGAATTGTGCCGATCGAATGCAGCGAAAGACGCACTCGCAGGACATTATCGTTAGAAGGATAAGGCTTGGCGGAGTGCAGCGCAGTGCAGAAAGCAGGATCGCTGCAGAAAGAAGATGAACCCAAAGCGGACGAAGCAATACGGCGAGAGGTGTACAACACGCGTTCGTTTGCGAATTCGGTGGTAAAATAATAATAAAACAAAATTAGTTCCGAACAACTTCTTTCGGGGTCGTTCGGTTCTTGGGCGCGAGCGAACGCATTCGCTTACCCCGTGGCCGTGGTACCACCGCCAATGCTAATAATGGCAGTACGGGGTGCAAAAATGCATGAAAAATTACTAACCTCATTAAAGGCGAAAACAAGCATAACATTATTCGGTACGCATTCCGGTCCAGCGGTACTTTGAAAGGTGTGTTTCTGCGTATGTGTTCGATTTGCAAAAAAACCCCCCAAAAAAAAATAAGCGGCGAAAAAACCTTCTCTGCAAATACGAAGGACTACTCATTCTTATTCCTTTCCCCGGAGGCGAGGTCCGCCTGTTCTGGGAAGCAGAATTAAAACTCGACCACCATCACCGAGCATCGATAAGAAATATGGTCTTTTGATAACGTGCAATTTTCGAATCATGCTATCAAGATGCCGGAGTCTAGAGTTCGAGGTTGCCCCACTGCACCACGGGAGGCCGGCGCCAAAAAAGGATCACACTGACCGACTGACCAGCTGACTGTCAATCAGAAGAAGCGGCACCACCACCGAGTGGTTCGAGATCGTGATCGCGTCGCTTCCTAGAGCCATCTGAAGGGGGCGAGGGGCGGTATGCTCCACGTCTTATGCTGCCCTGCATCTCACGAGCACAGGCTGCACACCGTTCGACCACCGGTCGAGTTCAGGTGGGTTATCAGTAGCTTTTTTTTCATTTACAATTCGTCGCAGAAGAAGTGCAGAAACTACGTTCGAAGAAGAGAGTAGCAGAATGTGGCGATCGCTGCACATTGCCACATCCATCCGTCCGACCGTCCGTTCTGCTCCCAGACACTGGCCACGGCCTAGCCGACAGCCGTATAATTGAGAAAACATGTAAAGCGGTAAATATGCTAAACAGGTCCACGGCCGCCGGTGGCTGGGGTGGTCTCATTTGTTCTCAGCCCCAAGCGCGGTAGAGGCGCGATCATCCCTTTTGCCACCAAGGCAGGACGTTTCCCAGTAAGCCAGCTGTGGTAGTGGTCCCGTGATCCGTTCTCTGAGAGCGTGACTTTTACAATCGAATGTCCTTCCAGTGACGAACATTCAATTTCCACCAAATTGTGGCAGCAAATTGCCACTTTGTATGTACACGTCACTTTGGTACATCATTCTTCGGTCGCAAATAACGATTGATTACGTGGTCGATCGGCTGGTTAAACGGCAACATTACTTCGATAATGAACAATATTATGCGTGCGGTGCGTTATGGGCACCGGATTAAGCTTACCTTTTTGCGGCCTTTGGTTCCGTATCTCTGTAATGAAACAAGCAAATCGTAAATTAGCTTCCAAGCTACAAGCTCACGCACAAGCTGCCCCCTCACGGGCACCGTAATCATCTGTTAACCACCCCCCTTCCCCTCCCCCCTTTTCCTAAATCAAACTATAATTAGCGTAATCAAATCGCGCGATTCGAACCGCGCCACGGCACCAGGTCGGCGATTTCGCTGACAAATTAAATAATGTTCGCCCGATCATCCCGATGATAGGCAACGATTTGGCGGGTGGGGCGGGGGCGGTAGGTAATGATTGGTTTTGCAAAATCATTTAAATGATTCGAACCGGCCACTAAACGAACAATGGAAGAAGAAAGCACAAAAAACACCCGCCACAAATCACAACTCGGTGGAAGAAAGAAGAACAAAAAAAAGTCATCAATAATGACACAAAATGAAACGATTGATCATTTTGTTTAACCATTCTGGCCCCGAACTGGAGGAGTGAGCAAACATAACAACGAAGAACAAAAACTCGTGCCTTTTTGGGGTTTTGCACTTTTTACCGGGCACAGTCTGTTTTTTTGTTGTTGTAAAAATCATCGAATCCAACCCGCGAGTTTCTTCGAAAGTAAAAATGTTGATGTTGCGACGCTCTTCTCTTGCTTTGTAGCCGCACCTATCCTGCGTGTATTGCCTGGCCCCTGGCCGTCACAAACTAATCCTTTGTTTGCTTTAGCGTTGGACATTTTATTTTTTCCCTTTTTATGCTCGTTTTCGTATTGAATTCGCACTGGTGGCGGGCTGGTGGTGTGTGATAAAAACCACGTGAAACGCGAAAAAAGCATCATTTTAAACACGACCCAGCACACCGGCTGACCGGTCGACGGTGATGGATTGGGTGGTTTCGGGTCCAATTGGCCGCTGTTTTTGTTCGCTTCGTTTATCGTTTACTTTTAGATAACTATTCCTCACTACGCTATTGCTTCATTCGGTGTTTTTTTTTGTTCGCTGTTTCGTACACTTCATTTGGCATCACGTGCCTAACCAGCACACCGAGGGTGAAGAGGGTTTTGCTGATCTCCTCACGTGTCACGCGTTTTATTATTCGTTGCTGATGATGATAGTTCAAAGTAATGGACAAGCTACTGTTCACTATCGGCCTTACTATCTGCTTTCCATTGGTACTTGCTCCTTGTACTCCTTGAACAGCAAATGAGTCAGTCGAGTATTTACAAAAGATCATCTGGTTCTCGGGTCCGATCTGTCAGCAGGACCTTCACTAGCAGCAAAATGCAAAAAGAGCAGCAGCGATGGCCAGCTTGCATCATTTGCAAAAGAGCATCCCGGATGACACACTGTTGGTAGCATCCCTGCCCCCTCCCCCCCCCTCCTCCTTTTTATGCTCGTCGTTTTTTCACCCTTTTTTTTGAAAATCATGATTGTTTATGTCGCGGTTTGATGCTAACAGAATAATGATGTACATCATCAGCACCTTTAGCGGTTTTTAGCGGTCCGTTTTTTCCTTCACTACCTCGCCTCCTTTGTTCCATGTCCCAGCTTGGGTTCATGACCGTGCTGACATGTCGACCCGGCCCGGGAAAGCGGGATGAGATGGGTGGGAAAATGTGGCGCTGGCCACACACTAGCCGCCTGCTGCTGCTGCTGCTGCGTTTACTGTTGCGCCAGTGTTGCTGCTTGTAGCACCTCCACCGGGGACTATTATTGTTTTTATCCCCTATCCTCCCACCTTTCGGGAAAGGGGGTTAATACTTCGACCGAAGGGGTGCAACATAATGATGACGATGTGTTATCGACGCCACCAGCAGCGGGTTTGGTGGTGGTGCAGCGGATGAATCAAACCGAGCAGTTGACCACCGGTGGCCACTTGAGGCGGGGATGGGCAGGGCCAGGCACCAGAGTATGCTCATCATCATCGGTCGCTTTTTGAATTATTATGCGTGTCCTACCATTTCGACCTTTGACCCCTGCGGGTGCATTTTTCCTGACCACAGATTGGCTGCGCGCCTGGTTTTTGTTGGGATTTTTTTTCGTTGTTGTTGCGTTGGACGTTTTATGTCCACCCAGCATCCCCACCCATCGGTTTTCAATTGCCTCATCGCAGCGCTCTTTTTTTTGCATTCGATTATCCAGGAATTTTTATGTTTTTATCAAAGGGATTTGTTTTATGATTCAATCACTACCACAACTCCCGTTTGCCCGTTGCTTTCCCGCCCTGATTGGCGGTCGGTGTAAGTGCGGTATGGCACTCTGGGGCGCTGCACGTGGGTGCTAATTTTTATTTTGTTTGATCCACCCGATGATCGATGGCATGCAGATTTGAATACTGACCAGGACCCTGTGCCAGGATGTGGAAATGGAAAAATAGAGAGGAAAAAAAGGTCCCCCAGGGATAGGATAGAACCGCAAAAAAAACATCCCCCATGGATGTTTTTTTGCTTTTTTCCTGGGGTATTTGTTTATGAAGCACCCGGCGGCCTGGTGTGTGGCCTGTTGTCCAATGGTGCATCTCTCTGCGTGCATCATCATAAATACAAAACCGAACCCGGTCGATAATTGATTTAATTAAATAGTTTAGGAATCGCGACCGGGATCCCGTGGACCGCCGACTAGGCGGTAATGGCAACCAGCTACATTTATTAATAACATCCCCGTTCCCGTTGCCCCACAAGCCCCAAACCACTCTCATCGGATCATCCTTCCGGAGGATGGTGGCAGGAGACATACACCCAAAAAGGGGTGAGGAGGGCGCCGGGGGGGGGGGGCTGGATGAAAAAAAAAAGGTCTGGAAAAAGCCGCAACCAAATGATGCTTTGCTGCACGTTCGACTGAGCATGTGATTTTTCATGGTGATTGTGATTGCGGGAAATTAAACCCCGGGCGATGCAACCAGCCGTGCAATCGGACCGTCGAACGTGGCCACCGTGTGTGTGCGCGTGTGTCCGGTCGTTGTGGTCGCGTCGCAAAAATTGTAAATTATAAAACTTTTAAATTAAAAAAAAAAAGCGGCCAGCAAAACGAACGGCAACGAGGGGAGTGGGAGCACTGGTCACTCCTGTCCCGCAGTGTTCCAGTTCAAACAGACCACGAGTTAAGCCACGAGCGATGGAGATTAGAGTTTCTGGTTCAGTGGGCATCGGCGAAACGATTTGTTAATATTAATAATATTCACCGGAATGGTAGAACGGAAGTAAGCGACAGGAGGAAGAAGAAGCAGAATCCGCGCAACCAACGCGCACAAAAAAAAAAACCACGCGGTAACTCCAACGCTGTGCGTTTTAAAGTCGCAAATGTGTCGTATAGAACCAGTGCTGCGTCATCGGACTTTAATTAGCTTATCAGCTGACAACAGTGGTTTTGATTAAATTCAATAAAATTCGTATGCAGCTGCGTTAATAGAAAATGGCAAATGTGCTAGAAAAAAAAGAAGTAAAAAGCAGGCAGAAAATTAGCTGCTGATAACACTTAACACAAATTGCAACGGACCGGAAATGATCCATCCATCGCACCGTGCAATCCGTGGACGATAGAACCTAAAACAATCATAAATTAAGCTGAGAAGACATTTGCCGAATTGCTCCCAACCCCCGGGGGGGTGGTCATCAAGAAGGAGCACCGATCATCAATTAATCGGTGGCTTTAGATCATCCAACACACAGGGCAGGGGGTGGATGCCGGTGACGGATGGTCAATTTCCGGTCCGAACGCATTCATGCATCCATATGGTTTGTTTGATTAAAAACATTCGATGTTTGATCAATGCAATGGGGTGGGAACATGATAAGCCACCGGCCACCCTCGATAGAGTGTAAAATGGTAGCACGAAAGATCGTCATCGTCATCGGCACCATTTCATTCATTTGCTTCGCGTGATCTCGCGTCCCAACAAGAGCCCGCAGGGCCCATTGAGAAGGAGCGCAAGGGAGATCGTCTGATAAGAGATTAGAGAGCGGCTTGCCAGTACCCCGCTTAGTGACACTAGCAAGTGCGAACGGCAATGCTTTCCGGTCAGGGTAGATCACCTTGTAGAGCCACGCTCTGCTGGAACATTTGGAGACTGCAAAGCACTGAACTTTAGCCCATAAAAGGGGTACCATCAAGCGGTTGAGCGTCGGACCTCTATCGGAGATGTGATGGTGTGGCTCGTTTGTGAACAGCACGGCAACACGCGCACGGTTTTTGAGTGCCACGCGATCACACCGCACACCTGACCCTGAAAATGGTCTTCCGGCTCTCGCGACACGGGCCCAAGCAATCACAAGCAACCGGTGATCGTGTGTGGTTTTTGGGGAGGGTTTGCAGGAAGTACCAGACCATGCACTAGGGTGTCTTGGTCTCTCTGTCTGTCGTCTGTTTTCTGTGTGCTGTCGAGTGCCGCCTACCGTTTCGCTTCCATTCCGCTGTGACCGCCAGATTGTTTGACATGTAATTTGTCAACGGGGAGTGTATTAGGAATTTGTGAGTGCTGGGAAGCGGTGTGTTGGTTTGTACGAAAATTACGAAATCAAAATCGATTTGTTTACCATTGCAATTAACACGTAACGCGCGTAATGATGAGGTTCATGTGGCCCAGTAACAAAAAAGGCAAACAAACGGTTGCTATCTCTGGCGACGGTCACCGTCTTTGGCCGGTGTACAGAAGGGGAGAGTACTCTGGTGTCCTTGAACTAGCCGTCTGCTTGGTACGCCTGATGATCGTGAAATTTAAAATCTGCAAAGTGTCGGCCAACATGGAACCACGATCACGATCTTCAACCTAACGATCCGATGGGCATCTTTCGAAGGGGTTTGAGTACCTTGGCCTTAGGGTGGTTGTGTGCGTTCAGACCCCCCCAAAAACACACTGACCGCACACTGGAGCAGACGAAAAGTAAAAGTAAACCAGCCCAAAAAGGCGGAACGGAGCTTCATAAGCTTAGAACATTGGACAGAGAGTGAGCTGGACTAGCCAACGAATCCAACGATTTCGTTAAATCCAGATTAGCCTCCGGGTGGTCGTCTCGCAATGGCATTGGAATTTACGAGAAACCAGGAACATGGGCCACAAACAAAGAACTCACACGAGACAGTATAATATGCAGATTGCGCTTCCAATTGAGCTGTACAGTGCGCGTAGCGTGGCGACTACCTAGTGGCCACAATCCGATATGATTTACGGCACCCTCCGCCGTTGGTACGCACGCGGTAACCACCATACCGCGATGGGGCTCGCATTGCACGCACTTCAGGGAAAAAAAGCGCATAACGACACGCAATCTTCAATTAGAAAGATTAGCCCCAGTCCTCTCTTCTAGATCGAAGACCTGCTCCGAAGGGGAGGTTTTAAGTTAATTAATTCCTCAAACCGCTTTGTGGGGGTCCACGGAATGCGCTCGCTACGCCACGGACCACACCGCCGTTCTTTCTCGGTTCTCGCACAGAAATCGGCCCCAGGAATACCGTGATTTCGGCACCGGGGGTGTTCCTGTTTCCTTCTACTGCGTAGAGGGGTCCGTGATGATAACGTGATTTCATGTGGAGCACCAGCAGAAGCAGATTTATGGCAATGCATCATGGGATCGGGGTGCTCGTGGAGTGATGGACACGCGCAATGTACTAGATGATGGAGCTTTTGATTACTAATTAGTGTGTGCAAATCATTGGGCCCCCGGGGGTTGGGCACAAAACCGGGCAGAAAGACACACCCCATCCGTGGCATTCACGCACTCTGCTGTGTGTTCGTGAGAATGCAACAATATTGCATGCTTAGGGCTGGGTGCAACATGTGGTGGGGTGGCGTTACAACGTCAGTGGCTCCCCACCGTCAGTGGGCGGAGGCGAAATTGTTCCAGCGAGCTACCAACCTCGGGGGGCTGTTGGGAGGCTCAGTCCTGCGTGTCCTGAACAGTCCTGCTCCAGGATTAGGATACGCCCCATTTTTAGTGTGTAGCGAATACTGCCACACGTACACGGACACACATACACCACTATCTAGGCACTAGGGTTCCGGTCAGTTGCAACAACAGCGCCAAGCGCCAGATCGTCGTTCATTCGCTCGTTGTGTGCATTGTTGCGTTGCGATTGCAAACTTTCCCGCTCCAGCTCGTAGAGAGAGAGAGAGAGCGAGAGAGAGAGAGAGAGAGAGAGAGAGAGAGAGAGAGAGAGAGAGAGAGAGAGAGAGAGAGAGAGTGATGGAGTGCGTGATCGCAACAACAGCAACGGTGCCGACCCGATAGGCAATTATCATTAAAATATGCTAATTATCGCTTTTATTCCTCTAGCTTCCCCACCTGCCGTCCTTTTCTTTCCTTTCCCCGCAGGGCGCAAATCATCGCAAAAACTGCATCTTTACCGCTCGGAGAGGTCCAGCTGCACTTGTGTGCGCTCTCCACTTGGTGGCGAGATGCTTGTTGTGGGGCCAGGTTGAAGAGAACGAGGGGAGGGAGTTTGGTGGGGCGCCCCAGTGGGAACACACACGATGTTGCACATTGCAACGGACGAACTGCACTAGCTTTGGGCTTAGTAATGCGTACTAGCCAGTAGGTAGGAGGAGCCCTAGACAAGGCTTTTTCCCGATCAATTCCCCGACCAATCTAAGCCCGCCTTTTTGCCAATGTTCTCCCACCGTGAGTGTGATGAGAAAATCCATGCTCCATGCTCCCACCACACCAAACGCACGCATACAAACAGCCTGATGCACTGTTTTGTGCACTCTAGTTACCAGGTGCGCACTAGGGGTAAATCACATCGCAGTGTTTGCTTCATCTAATCATCAAAGTCCGATTAGAGATGATCTCTCTTTGATCCTCTTGGTACGTCAGTTTGCCAACCCCGCAAGAGCCAATTGGTGGTCATTATAATCATCAGAATCAATGTTTCGGCAGCACATTAAGCTCGATGTTTGACATGTTGACGCACAAAGCTGGACGCCGACCGGCTAAAAATCAAAAAAAGGGTTCAAAAGTGAGCTCGGTTCAAACACTGTGGCGCAGTGTCACACGTGTGTGACACCAAGCGAATCCATTGTATCACCCTCTCCCCTTTGCATTGCGTTTCGATCGGTGTTGTGGGATGTTTTGATAATCCACCGATCCACCGAAAGCGCCTCGGAGGTGATGACCGGTGATGGTACGCCCGCTCGCTATGCTTGAGCCTCAATCCAGCATCAGATACGGGACCACGCACTCGCTTTTTGGGTGTTTGGCCTGATGGCAAAAGCAACACAACAAGTCCGAGGATCGCTTGCGGTACGCTTTGAACTGCTTCGACCGATCGTGAACCGGGGAATTTTGGGAATTTCCTGTTGTTCCTGGTGAACCAGGAGTGGAACCAACCGTACCACAGCAGCCACCACAGGATTGTTTATTTGCGGCAATACGCAACGCTAGTCAGCTGGTCAGCAGAATGCTACGGTTCTCCCTGTTAGATAGTGAATTCGCTCGACTAGAGAGTGACCGAGCGATGCCGCCGCTTCCTGCTGGCATGATAACGGCACCCCGGGCATGATCCAGACTATTAATTAATACTTGGCTAAGAGGCGGCCGGAAAAAGGGAGGGGAAGTGAAGGATGCCGATGCTTAACCCCTTTGGCAGTGTGGCGGCACTAATGGATGTGTGCGAAGCGGCGCGAACCAAAGTAATGTTTGATGTCGAAGGTCACCTGCAGGAAGCTACCATCTGGCGATTGGACTCGGATGTTATTGTTGTCTTTGTTGTTGTCAGGCGTTGTACGTTTGAAATCGTATTCAATTACGCTCGGACTAGCCGCGGGAGGACTTCTAATAGCCCCGCTGTTCTGTGCAACTGATTGCGTTCATTAGCATTGTGCAAAAGGATGCTAGATTATCGGCGGTACCGTCGCACCAATCAGCGTACAAGTCAAGGACAGCAACGTTCCTAGCGTGATAGCAGACCGGAATCCGAGAAGAGCCATCCGTATGATCGATCAAGCATGTCGCGAATGAAGTGCAAATTGCATGATCATCACCGAGCGATCGCTGGAAGAACGGGAATAACGACAACGATGGTCGCGAAAGGCAACTTGTCCACGACGTACACCGTACGAAGGAGATAGAATCGAAGAGGGAAAGAAATCGAAAACAGGTCTCCGGCGGCGATCAGTGGGTCAGTACGATCATCTTCGACTGTCGGCGGGGGGGAAGACAACGAAACGACAGGGCAGCAGAAGACGTCCGAGGACCCGTCAACCCGTCTATATGTCGATCGCAGAAGCAGGAGGATCAGTGGTCGTTGGTGCTTACCTTCCCTGGTTCGGCCATTTGCGTCTCGACGATCGCGAGCGGTGTGGGTGGCGTGGACGGGGCACTGTAGTGGGGCGGTGGTTTATGGTCTTCGCCCAGCCGCAGATCCGTCTCATGGTTGTTGTTGTTGTTATTATTATTGTTGTTGTTATTCGTACGATCGTCTAGCAGATGCGGAGGAGGCTGCTGATGAAGTTGCTGTTGCTGTTGCTGTTGTTGTTGCTGCTGTTGGTGAGGGTGTTGTTGTGGGTGTTGTTGCTGTTGCGGATGTTGCTGCGGTTGCTGCTGCTGTTGCTGCTGCTGCTGGGGATGATGTGGAAGGTGGTGCTTCTGGGCGACGGCATAGTCCAGCAAGCGATCGTTACTCGATCGCAGATCACTAATATACGGCTTGTAGTCATGGACAAGGGCCGATCGTAGGTCGGTACCATTGCCAACGGCCGCCACTGCCTGGAGTGCGTTGAGCTGGCCGAGTACACCGCGCTCGTTCATCGAGCGCAGCTGATCGATCGATCGGTGGATGTGGCTGTAGTCACCGGTCGGTATTTCGGCCATCAGCGGAGAGTTGTGGTAGTCCAGCCCGCCACCGGGCCGGTACTCGATCGTTCGGCCCTCCAGCGTGTTGCCGCCGGTGTTGCCGGGGTGGTGATGGTGGTATGGGTGGTGATGCTGTAGCGAGAGAATTTTGTGGCCGTTTCTTGCGTCCGTCGTGTCGAAAAAGGGTAGCTCCCGCGTCACGTCGCACGCCGGCCGCTGGTGTCCCCTTGCAGTCGCCGTTTTCGGTTCTGGATGGTTTCGCGCCGGTCACCACCGTTCCGTGAGCGTTCCTTGAGGCTGCTGCTGCTGCTGCTACTGATCGGCACACCCGGTAACACCGAACCATCAACACACGTACACCAGGATACACACAAAAGAGACACAAACACTCTGTACAGATGGATCACGGCACAGATTGTTTGGGGTCTATTGGTTCAGACCTTCTAGATGCCCTCGAAGGAATTAAAACGAACACACAAATACGAGCGCACGACACGGAACCACATGTACACAGGGTCAGGGGCCTTGGTAACTGATTAGAATGTCTCCCGGAACTTTGTATTAATCGAAAATGCCGGCGACGCACGTCTAGCACCGATTTTGTGTTTTGTTTTTTTTTCACAATCACACACTGGCACACATACACACGGACACGGACACGCACGCACGCTCACGTGCGTTACAAACAATCAGATGTCACAGGAAGAAGCAGCAGCACATGGCACATACCGGCGCCGCCTCCTGTTCGATGCCAGAAACGCCGAAAACCGTGAATCAACCACAACCTGCAACGAGGAGTCGTTCGATCAAAGCAAGCGAACGAAACAGAGAGAAAGTGAGACAGATGTGAGTGTGCGTGAGAGAGAGAGAGAGAGAGAGAGAGAGAGACGGAACACGAGGAGATGCTATCGGGAATTGTCCAACAAGAAAAAAAAGACGATTTTTCCGGGGGCACGCGGTCCAACCGCGTGCCACCCACTCGAACCCACTACTACCAATCGTGCTTGTCACGACGTCACTCTCGACCGTTAACCGACGCCACCGCCGGCAGGGTTCTTCTGCTTGAATGTTGCTCCCTGTCCACCGCCTCCCCCCCCACCCCCACCTCCCATGGAGCCTGTCGCTTTGAGGGTGGTTCTAGTAGGTTGCCGGCCGTCCGGTTCGTGCCGATTCCACCACCCACTACGGTAACCGAAAGGATAGATGCTCCGGGCGTTCGAGAGAGGGCGTTTTTTTCCCTCCCCTGGTTTCTGGTCGGGGTTCAAATTTTGGGGTTGTTGTGGATCGCTTTTCCTCATTTTTTGGAGTCCCTCGTCCCACCCATCTCCTCCTCCTCCTCCTCCTACTCCTCACTGGAACGTGAACTTTGTCGATGCGGGAGCACCACCAAAAAGTGCTCCATCGTGTGGTGGAGTAAAAAGGGGGTAAGAGGATGGGTGGGGAGGATGGGAGGAATATCGAGTAAAAACTGTTCTGTAGACTCGGGGTTTGCGAGGAGGTGGTGGGTGCGCATTTTCGGTCGAGAATTCCGACCGTCCTCAGCAGCTCAGACGGTCCCTTCGGTTCGAGAGGGATGGAAATGGGAGTGAATGAGCACGTTCCCTGGTTTGGTGGCCGGAGTAGCGCGTCTCGCGTGTCCCTCCCGGTGCGTTATCCTCGGTCTCTTAATGGTGCAGGATGGGCAATGTCTGTATGTGTGCTTGTGCGAACACACAAACACATACACTTAGGCACTGCATCGAATAGGAACTTGTTTTTTTTTTTGGGCAACTAGGAACGCATGGCCACGCATTGCAATCGATGACACAGAGCACCCTTGAGACGCACTGACTGGCCAAAAGTCATGCAAAAAACTTAGATAGCGAAAGAGGGGGGCCAGAAGAAGGGGGAAGCAGAGGCAGGAGCACTCCATTTGCAAAACACGTGTCTCAGGTGGAAATTGGCGCTATCGGTCATGGTCCGTGGAGCAGAGATGCCCAATCTCCGTCGCCGTTCCTCTCGCAGTCGTCAGACAACCGTATCGACCAGTAGACACGTCCGTCCGCGCACCTTGCCTTCACTTCACTTCATCCATGTTTTTGAGCAAAAGTTAAACTTTCCAAAACCGAAGCAACGTTGCAAGGCGATCGTCGCAAGACCGCAAGACTTCAAACTCGGAGCGTTTTTTTACGCAATCGCCGCAGAGAGGACGCCGAAGATTGTTAGAGGTCCGGTCCGTTGCGAATTTGGACACTGGCTGGTGCGGCCGCCGGGGAGCAAACTGTCGTTCACTTTGTCTTGGCCTTGCTTAGCCCACGGATCAGCTGGCAGGTGCGCGATCAAAAGCGGAGCGGAGCGAGCGTGCGCGCGCGTGCGCTACTAAACGATCACCAACAATGATTCGTTAACGCAAGAACGGACGAAGAAAAAAAAATCGTTTGTGGTCCTTAAACGAATAAAAAAACCAATCCACCGGACACCGGGTGGGCCTGGAACTAAACACTCACTTCTCACTAGTGCGCTGGCCGGTGGCCCGTCAATTTTTCACGAAAATCTCACGAGCGCACGCATTTGGTGCCGAAATACGTGCGTGATTGCCCGTGCGATGACGATGACGGTGATGACGGTGATGAGCTGAGCTGGGTCTACGCGAGCACGACAACACGTTTTACCGAATTTACGCAGAGAGAACCAACCACACGGTACGCACGTGCTCACGCGACGACGTTCGGCTGAGTTTTGAATTTTTGAAACTCCGGACTCACTCGGAACCGAACGCGGCGGAGACGAGCTCGGGGACGGCACGGAACATAAAAAAAAAGAAACAGGGGGCTACCATTTATGAAATGGTACGAAGCTTTCTTCTGCCGGAGAGATATTTGTTGAGAATCTCGACGATGATGATGTCCTCGCTCTGTTGTTTACATTTACTTTGAGTTGTAATCGTCAGTACTAGTAGTATTGGTTTTTGTACCGCGCCAAGTCGTTTTTGAATTCTAACGCTCCATTCTACGCTCGAGAGCAAATTGACTATTAGTAACCTTTTAATACTCAAAAAGGTTGACTAAATAAATATAGAAAAACGTTTTACTACGTTTATTATTGTGTAAATGGAAATGGAAACTAACGTTATTTCAAGCCAAAAGAACGCTCATAATTGAGAATATCTTTACGAAATTATCAAAGTCTTAAGCTAAATAGTAAACAAAAATCAGAAAACAATCAAGTCATGCATCATTTGAGATTAGAAATTCGATGATCATTCATAACATACTGAGTTTCTTCAGGTGTGGTCTTCATTTTTATGAAATTCTATTTTTTTTATTAATGCTTCCCATGAAATCAAGGTGAAAAAATATTGTTTTTTTTAATATATAAAAACAGTATCAACAAATTTGTACAAAAC
>NC_064877.1:42330000-42362500 GCF_943734665.1 Anopheles aquasalis
CAGTGGACATATGATACCGTTCCCCAATGTGTCGTCTTACCTGGAACGGTGCGAGGGGTTCAGATTAAACAGCTGACCGGTGGTTTGTTGTCGAACAGGGGTCTTAGACCGCGGAATGACCCAATTTTACGACTGCTAAAGCATTGCAGTGGCTCATTTGAACATTATTTGTCCAAAAGCCACCGGTTTGTTGAGGGAACGGCCAGTGTATCTGCTGCAGAACGTGATGTTTGTTGTCTTCTTGTTTAGGTTTTTGTTTCAGATTTGCTGTCACCGAAACCGCGTGTTTTTCGGGTTCAGCTATGCGTGACAGCAGTGTGGTTTCGCAATATCTAGAATCTGCTTCCAAAACATCCGGCCCGGGCCGGCGATTACTCACTCTCACTTGCGAGCGAATTCTCGACACCATGTGGTTGGGCGTTACGCGCTGATCACCTCGCCGTTTATTATGACGAGACGGCACGTAAAGGTGGTGGCTTTCTAATTCTTAAGACGTGAGCATAACTGATGAAAGGACACTACAGTACAGTGGTATCCAGTGCAGTAAAACGGAGGAGAATTTACTTAAATACAACACAATTGATTCAACTTTGGGACAAAAAACCCGCATAAGAGCACTTGTTGAGTAACCTGCACTGAAAGTTACGAGAAAAAACATCTCCAGATAGAGATTGATGAACCAAGAAGTGTGAGCCAATAAAAAGACAAACCACAAATAACAAAAAAAAAAAAAAAAATACCCCAAAAAAGCACGAAATGGTATGTGGCATTGAGAAACACTTTTTTCTTAGCTTTTACTTTCTACCATGATTTCCTAGCCGAATCGCTGGTCGGGCCACATTCTCGGGGTGGGGTATATTTTCTTAAACTCAAGAACCTTTAGCGTGAGCAAGCAAAAAAAAGAGATGAAAACAAAATATCACAAAAAAACGGACATACCAGCGCTGGGATGCAGTACACCCTTCAGCCACGAGTCACGAGTTGATCGTCAGCACGCGCCATTTTTCCTTTCGCCTTTGGTAGAACCAATTTGGTTGAGGATTGCCTTGCATGCCTTGATACCGTCCGTCCGATGTGCTACCCAATGCTGGGATGACATGGCCGATGGTCGATCCTTTTTCCTAACGGTTTTTTTTGTCGCTCTTTCTCTCTCTCCGTTCTATCTCTCTGATCTGGTGGTGAAATCGTAGGGTGAAGAAAGTTAGCCACGAGTTCCGTCGGGTGCATTTACTGGAGGTTTTGGGGAAGGCGTTCTGCGTCCCACGTGCTTCTGTGTGGGACGTACGCCAAATTGCGGACATCTTCATTTTGAATACGTTCGCACCATTGAAGCGGCAGGCGGGTAAGTGCTTGGAACACGTGTTTTGCTGAATGATTGAGAAGGTTTGTGATTATGTTGATGTAACCTTTTTTTTACGATTCGTTTGAAGTTTGAAAAAAGGGATGCCAGAATTGGTTTTGTGTTTCTGAAATAGGTGGGGTATAAGGAAATGAAAGTAAGAATTAACTTAACTTGCATCATAGAACGAGCTGAAAATGATTAAATTCCAATACGAAACAGAGTCGCAGCAACAACTTGTCTCGTAAAATCACATTCTACCCGCATAATCCTGATCCTAAGCCTAATGAGCCGGGTATAAAATATAAATGCCATCGATCATCACGTTATGTTCTCGGAACTACCATCGAGACACTCTCGGTTGCGATCGTTTTGCCATCCTGTTTTGGGGCTGCAACCACAGTGATAGTATGCATGCAGCATGACTATCAAACCAGCTGCGGGGTCGTGGGATAAGATCATCAACGGCGGCATTGTGCACGAATCATCCCGAGCAGGGAAGGGTCTAAGAATTCGGCCCGCAGTCCCGTCCACCACGTCCTCTCATCGTCCACTCTGCACGCAACCAAAACCGTAGCGTGTTCAGATTGCGCGCGCGGCCAACCGCGGTAAGGGAGTTGCGGAGGACACTCATCTCTAAAGAACCTCTTCAAAGGGTCCATCAGCGGGTATGCAAAGCGGGACGCGAACCGAGCGAGGGCTCCTGGAAGGCTCGTCATTATGGGGGATATGCAAGGGAAGTGTGTCTGTGCGGCGTCGGCATCGCTTACCCCCGGGGGTTTCTTTCGTTAAGCGTTGACCGTTGTATGTGCAAACATTCGGGATTCCAGCTCTCTCTCTCTCTCGTTCTCTACCTTTGCGCTGCTCATTCTTTCTGTATTTCACTCTGTCTTCGGGCTTTTTGATGAGCGTTTCGTATGTCCGTGCAAATTATCTCTCGATAAGCAACGGGCGGAACGACGGGACGAAGAAAACTGCAGCGACGGGAAAGTAGAGAACCGTAGTCCGAACCCTACGGTAGGCCTGCCAGCATCGTCCCATTGTCTACGAATGGACGTTAAAGATTCGAAATTCGCCATAAATTTCAAAGGAAAACGGTTGCCACAGGGAAGATGCTGCACCGGCGATGGGACGAAATCGAGTTTTTGGGGTCACAGAGGTCAGTAACCGACGTTTTTGGACAAGTTTGCGGCTGGGGCCGTGCCCTAGTCTTCTAATCTCACAAGACGCCCGGTTTTGGGAAGATCAATCATGTTCCTCGCCGAGGAGGGCTTAAAAATGTTTGCCCAGAGCTTTACTGTCATCAGGAACATCTGGATTCATAACAGAGAGGCTGGAATCCCGTTGTTACTCTATTCTTCGATGCCGTAATGTGTGTTTGATAATTTGAGAATTGATCTAAACAATTCCTTTACAAGATATGCAATAAATTTAAATACGTCCAATGGTTGGAGCCAGTTCACGGACTGGACATGAAGTTTCTGTCATCCAGCCAATCGCTTACGTGACTTTGGCCATTCATGCTTAAACACGTAATTAGATTAGGCAACCGAACCCAGTCTAGATTGGCCCAGGAGGTCCAGGAGGCTCCGGAGCCGGTGTGCCAGTCCTCTGCAGGACAATGGACCATACATTGTCCATCAAACTCGAAATGCCACTGTCACGGCCCAGCAGCAGCAGCAGCAGCAGCGAGCACAGTAAAGACGGGAAACGGGCACACGCTGTACACGCTGGTCCAGGAAGGAGCAGACGAAAAAGGATCAGACCGAGAAGAGCCAGACGTCCCTTTTTTCGGGGTGCAGCACAGGGAGGCCGGGACTACCTGCGTGAGCGCAGTAGCACGCTACTGCACGGTGGTTCCCTTCCTGATGCTGGCACTGATTTCGTTCTTATGTAAAACCGAAATTTTCCCACGTTTTTTGCTCGACGCTCTTCGGAGTCCTCGGACGACGTGGCCGCCGCTTCACGGTCAGGGCCAGGCTCCCGTCCTCGTCATCGGTTGCTGCCGGAATTTGGCATCATCCTGGCCAGGCCTGGGCCTGGTGAAGGTTTGCTGCTGCGAGGTTCTTGTGTGAGTGAAATTGTGAAGAAGAAAGAAAAAGGAACAAAAAAACAAGAAACTGCAGGGAAACTGAAAGAAGAAGCACCAGAAACCGGTCCACGACACGGCCTAGACACACACGGGCCCGGAGGGGGATCTGAAAATTAGGATCGTGCCGTGCTGTGCCGCGTGTGTTTGTGTGTCCGCTCGCGAACAGGGACTATGATCGAACCTTTTTCATAGCACTTCCCTCCCCAACATTCTCCCCACCACTGGACGATTGTTGATTGTCTTCGGCCGGTTCCTTGTTGGCATCGTATTTTTTTCTTTGCTCCTTTTTTTTGCAGAATTACGTCAAGCAGGTTCCAGGCTGTGTGGATCCTATAGTGCCTTGCGCAATAGCAAAGCCAGTGGTCCAGTTGAGTGCGTAAGTAGCTCCTTAAACTCGAAGACTCAAAGGCAGGCTTTATAATTGATGTGGCACTGTATCAAGGATCTGGCTATACTTGTAATATCGCTTAAAAACATATGAAATTGCCACCAATTTAACATGCTTTCTATTCTGTGTATTCCTTCCAATTGATATTTTTGTTTGAGATTCGTAGTCTACTTGAATAAATTCTTTAAACTTTAAGCTATCGAAAGGTAAAGCATTAGAAGAATTTAAAGAACATGCTTCGGCTTTATTTGCCCCGCATCATAATGGAGAATCCTTTTGATCAAGTGTTTGTGTTTCACTATCATTTGTATCATTTGTAACGCTACTCCTCTTCTACTGCTCTTCTTTATCTTCGCTTCTAAATCATTGGTTCTCATAATAAGTTCGCTGCCACGCCGCACATCGACGGCGCATTTGGTTTCCACATTTCACATAGCAATGCAGCAAAGCAAGGTGTATCCGGATGCTGATACTTTCTTTTCTCTCGATCACAGCATAGCGAAGATGGTGCAATATCCCACAGCACACGGCGACCACAACGGGCAGGATCTAATTTCACCGTGGGCGAAGATTAACCGCACCATCGACCACGATGATGATGATGATCCCAAATACATCCCGCGGCCGTCTAAGGATGGAGAGAGAACGAAAAATAAACTAGAACGAGCGATTCATGGGTGGAAGCACTGATCCCATTCAGCATTCGTAAAGAAGTTCACGGGAAATGCATTTCAATTGCACTCGACTAGAAAGCGCCGGCCTGTGAAGAGGCAATGGGCGCACCCTTAGCCATTGCAGCGGAAATAAACTCCGCAGGATATTCCGCCATGTTCTCGCGGCATTTCCTTCGGTATTCGGACTTTGTATTTTAGAAAGCAGCAAGTGTGGAGCGATAACCAAGGAAACGGAAAGTAAGCCGAGCGATAACCCAACAGCTTCTCATTAGCTCGAGCGATAAGCAAGCAATACACCAAACACCATCTGATCAGTTATGAGTTAATCAAATTTTACACACATTTCATTTAATCCACTTAGTGGCCACGTTTTCCTCGTTGCCGGAGCCGAATGAAGCAACAGTCGCCGTGGCCGTGGCGTGCACTTTATTTACGCGAAACGCATAAGGAATCGCAATCGAAAACGGGGGGTGTTGTTCGAGGGGTTCTCGAGCGTGTAAAGTGGGCTGCGCCAAGACGATCGTCTGCATGGCCAGGCCGGGAGAATGTTTTCATTAGCCGGCAGCGAGCGTTTCGATATCGTGATTTGGTGATCATCGTCAAGAGGCAATGGCGCGGAGCGCTGAAGCGTGCAGAAACTGGTTTTCGCTTATCGTGGACAGAGTGAGCAGCAGTCAGCACCAGTAGGGGGGCTATCTTCATGGCTTCATATCGGTTGGCAGGTGCAGGATGGTTGTGGTTGCCGTTATTATTAAAGGCACTGAGGCAGACGGCCAGAAGGATGTGCTTGCGGAGGATGCAAAATGCGATTTCTGTCTTTATGAAGTTCGTTGGGTTTTTGGTTGCTGGGTGAGTGTGAAAGATGGTTCTTTGGATGACGTATTTGGTGAGTTGTTTGTTGTTTCCTAGGCGACAGAGCAAATTGTTCATGTTAGGCCCAATTTTGGAGATATTTTTGTGAAAAAACCAGAAAGAGGAATGATTGCTGAAAGAAACTGCAATGGCATTAATGGCAAAACGTTCGTTTTTGAGAAACGCGCTTCAATGTAGCGGAATGCATAGAGTCGTAGTTTAAAACAACAATCAGTATCTTTAATCCAAGAATTTTACACAGTACTCTTGAAAGATGCTGAACCTTGGAAAAACTACTACTGTACTGGAAAAATGTAAAAAATGTCCCATAAATGTCCTTTAAACTAATTTGATTTTAAACTGCCATTGTTTATAATTTTTACATGGCTTGTCCCTTGTTATGTTGTGTTGCTAGCCCTGTTCGACCATTCTTTCGACACCAGTGTCTACTTTCCAATATCGATCTAACTTTCTCACAATTTTTCGCATTTTCTTCGTCAGTTTGCTAATCTGACGTCCATCAGCATACGAGCGATCGAAAAGATTCCATTCTGCACAAATTTGCCATTTTTACACTTCCATTTTCACTTGGTTCACTTTCGATCTGGTTGATTTTTTTGTGTAAACACTGATTCCCTAAACGGATCACGGATCTCCCTTTCTGTTCCTTCCGCCAACACCATCACCACCTGTGGGAAAAAAAACCATCCACATCCTGGCCAGGTATTGTTGCACAACAGTCGTTTCACCTGAGTGCAGCCACCGACCCATATGGGCTCCTGGGCGACGTCCTCCCGCGCACACCATTTCGACAATAACGAGATTAAAAAGGAACTAATCTCCAATGTCGGGCGCTGGGAAGGTACCGAAGGGTCTGCCTACCGCACAGAAGGAAAGGTAGGACGTGGATGCACGCCAACCTGAGCCTAGGTTCTCGATCAAGGAAAGGTGGAACAATGGCATTTTTGGAACCGGGGTCCGCGCGTCCTGGGTCAGGAAGTGATTCGTTGCGCCATCGCGTTGCGTTCCCAAGGCTCGACAGGATATCGGATGCAGTGTGTGGATTGAAAACGAAATTGAAATCGAGCCATCCGCCACCGTGAATCCGTGGATTCGATTCGGGTGCTAATGATGACATCTGTTGTTCGCTCGTTCCGATGCTGTTGCCACTTCGGCTGCTCTGGGCGGAAGTGAGGGCTTCGAGATTTCGATGGCAGGTATCGAGAAGCGTTCGGTCGATTGGCCAAACTTCCGCCAACGCGCAACGCAATGCGCGGAAGTGACCTCTTGGTGGTAGTAACCCTCTCGTCATAAGAAAGCGAAACAAGAGCCCCCACCAGAAAGCAGTCTCTTGGGCTGTGGTTGTTGATTTTGGGTTGTTAGCTTCCCCAAATTCTGTACAACGCTACGACGAGATCGCGCTCCAGCAAATTTATGCTAATTTCTTAAGATCTGAACCTCTCGCGGGCAACCTCTTGTGGCAACGTGTTTCGCTTGCGTACGTACGCATTGGAGGAGTGTTTGTTTGGCGACCAGAAGAGCACTTGAAACGTTCCTAAACGATCAGCAAAGGTCCATGAGGGGATTGAGCTGCTCTCTTAAAGCAATATTCATTTCTTGATTAAAAAAAACACCGTCGAATACTATCTGTTGATTGTTACTAGATAAAAGCATCGTTCGTTACTCTACAAAGAATAACGTATGAAGGAATATGCTGGAATATGAAAATATGAAAGAAATATGAAGGAAATTCATATCTCAATAATCCTACCCCACCTAATCGAGCCATCACCTGTGAAAAGCACAATCAGATCACGTGCCATCATACACCACGACCAGGGAGACGATCACGTGGCAGATATTGAACCGTTTCAGACGTGTCGTCGACCACTTCCGATCTAATCGCTCCTGTTAGCCCTTCCGATAGTCCCTTTGGTGCCCATTGTCCCAGTTATTAAAAAAATGCTTTATGAAAAATCGGCACAATGCGGCGGTTTTGCGGTCTCGGTGGGCTCGTGGTCCATTGTGCACCCATCAAGCGCACATTTTAGCATTTGGCACCACACCAGGCAAAGGCAAAAAAAGGGGTTTAATCGGGTTTAACCGACGCACCCGCCCCGGTACCGTGCCGTATCGATCCATCGGCCAATAATCCACGGTGAACCCGATTCGAAAACCACGAGCATAAATAAAAGTCAAACCCCGCTCCGTTCCGTCTCCGCTTACGACACGAGCACGGCACTGTGCAGCATTGTTATGCTCTCTCTTTCTCTCTCTCTCTCTCTCTCTCTCTCTCTCTCTCTCCACTTTTTTCTTCCTTTTTTTGGTCCTCTGCTCGGTGAACATCGAAGAAGGTAATCAATTCGGTTCAGGACCGGCATAACGACCGGTTAATTCATCGATCCTTTGATTGAGGTGCTTGCCGTAGCTTGCCGAATGCCGGGAAAGAAAGGATAAATCCCCGGGGCTAATCAGTCGGCGGCAGAAGCAGGAAAAAAGAGGGGCACGCATCAGCGACAGCGTAGCTGGGACAGAATCCGATACATCCCGGCGATGGTGAGATCGAGGACAGTTCCAAAGGACTCTGAAATCAGCACACGACACGTTGGGCCACGGGGCATCGGTGTGGCATCGATTCCCGGGGATGAATTTCATCGGGAAAGGATGTGCCACCAGGTTAGGGCTGTTGTTGGTGCAAAATGGTGGCGATTGTTCCCATTCTTTCCGCAGTAGCAACAAGGATTCCGATAGGTGGAAACAAGATTATGGGTAAAGGAGTTGCAAGATTAGACAATTGGCAGTGGATCAACGGGGTGTGGTGTGGATACAATCCAATCGTCCGGCCGGTGATCCTCGTCAAACTGCGGTGGATATGGAATCCTTCTCGGCTAATGAGTTTGAAATGTAAGGGAACAAAAGGGGAAGGATATTAGGTGTGTCTTTGAGCAGCGCTTCCGCTCTTGGATGGAAGATTATTAAGCGTAAAATGGGAAAAGGTTTTGGTTCGTCGGCGTTTCAGTCGCTGACTATCAATTATTAGCTATTAAGACTGTTTTATGGTCATTTTTACAGTTTTCAGACGCCATTTTTATGGTTTCTGGTGTTTTTATCAAAGCAAAAGCTTTTTGCCCTTTCTTTGTTATTGCATTTTGCACTACAAATTCTCTGCAAAACCGTAAATCCGTTCGCTAATGCTTCACCTAGAACGAACAGAACTAGCACAACTGAGGGTCCACATTAAACCCCAAAAGGTCGATTCCAGGAACGGGAGTTTAAACAATAATTTTCGTTTTAATACATCAGTTTTTGGTCGACACAAGCCGCGGGGAGGTTGCATCTAAACGGCCCCGAAAAAGGGTCCCAACGCCCGGCCGCTCGAGAGACAGCGACGATAAATTATAATCATAGCGGTACACACGCGTCGTTCACGGCACGGCCACGCTTTGCACGCCTGCGTTTGCGTCGAAGTCCACTATCAACGTCGGGCTATCACATACAAAGGGGGGCCCAAGGGAGACCTCCCAAAAAATTCGCACAACCCCTTGTGCGAACCGCAGGAGAAAAGCAGAAAACTCGAAGAGAAAGAATGGGCCAACGACGACACACATCTTGGGTGCAGGTTTTCGCGAACTCGCGCGTTGTTGGAGAAGGGAGAGGAGGAGGACTCCTAGACGCGCATAAAACCGAAAACGAAATAAAGAAAAATACGATCGAAAACCAAACTCTGTAATCTCTACTCTTTTCTGGCCACCAGGGGCCATAAAATTTCGGCAGACGGTTCCCTCCATACCGGCACAGCACAGAAACGAAGGTAGAAAAGATATAAATGCAAACATCAAATAAGCTGAGCAAAGAGAGCCGACTCGGGCGCAGCGCGATCGCGATTCGCGATCACCGAGAAGATCCCTGCCGATCCCTGGAGTTTTTGGATTCTGTGCCCGAAAGAAAGGGTTTGTTATTCGAAAACTGGCGAAAAGTTTGCAAAAATCTGACGGACCGGACCGGCGGACCGACGGCCCAACCCGAATCCTGTCCAATTAGTGTTGGTAAGCGTCTATCGAGGTCAATGCACTTCTTCGCGCTGAAAACTACTTTCAAAAAGGCCCAAAAACTATGCGGTCCCCGAAAATCCTAGGCGCCCCCACCGAGAGTCCGCCGATGGTAAAAGGTTAGACCGTCTTGCCTTCGCGGTTGGGTAGTAAGGGGAGGTGCGGACCTGAAGAAAACAGGTAAAAATCGAGGAGAGCATTAGTGGTGGACAACCACGGCGGCGGCGACGACGGTGGAATTTGACCGACGTAAAACAACGCCTAGCAAGCGGAGGCCCGGCCCCGCGGTGGTGATGCCTCTCGACGTGCGACTTATCGTCGCCGTCGGCTTCGGCGAGTTTTCTACTTTGGCACATTGATTTCGGTTGCAGTCGACTCGTCGAGGAACTGCAGATAGCAAATGGTTTATGCACGCTGATAGCTGGTGCTGGTTGGCCTGCTGGTCAGGGGCAGGTTTTGAAACTGGACAACAAACGAGGAAAGTTTCGCGAAATTTGGTCCACAAGACGGTGGATTTTGATGGATGGAAAGGGCGGTGTTGAGGTCAGCATCATTAACATGCAGTTTCTTTTGGATTCGATGACACTGCTGGGTTAATGGTTGCCACTAATCGTTCGACAAGAATTCGAACGGAAGAATTCGCAAATTACCAGTGAAGCACCTGTTATCCTTGCTGTGGTTGCACTATCGGTATCGTAGAGTGTCACGTTACGCTGTTAATAACTTAATTAACTGAACTAGGAAAAGGTAGATTTAGACAAGTAAATAGATCTGTAGCACCGAGGGAATATTGTGGAAACATCGTTTGATCTGCGCAACGCAAAAAATGCCAATTCAATCGAAGTGTTCTTCACGAGCGGAAGCATCAATCGCTACCCTTGAATGAAGTTGCGAGGGCCAAGAACCAAGTGCTAGACCCGTTTCGGAATGAAACATCTCTCCATTTTCATCCATTCACCATTCTTTCAGCCCCACACGTACTTGTGCACCGAGCGTCTCATTACGAAGAAGCTCTATCTAATCCCTCGTGGCGTCAAGTGTGGTGTGGCTAGTCGCGCGGCGTTAATGAAGTTCCCCCGGGTGTCGCTCCGACTTCGAAACACATGTGTGCGCCCACTTTACACCACATGATGATATGCGCGCGCTCCAGCAGCACAGCAGCTCCCGGTTTAAGGGAGCATGAGGTGCGGTTTTTTCGGTCCTCTTGCCATGCATCTGGACCCTGTCTGCCTCACCAAGATTATCTGTTTCTTGGCTACGACACAAGCAGCAGCAGCAGCAACAGCGGAAGATCCCGGTTCCAAACTGTTCCCGCTGTGGCCGCTGTGGATTCCATGCGCGAGGCCAGCACCACGGAAGCGTTTCGCCACCCCGAATGCTGGTGGCTAGTAATGATTATATAATTTTCTCGATGATTAATAATAGAACGCGGTCGGTACACGGGTTTATTTTTTATCATCGCCGACATCGTCGTCGTCGTTGTTGTTGTTGTTGTATTGGCTCGATGGCTCCATCGGCACCGGCCCTGCCTAAGACTGGGCACGATCATCCCTGACCTCGATACGGTGGAACAGTTGGCGTCCGGCTGGAGTGTGCTGGACCGCACGCTTCTTCGCACCGCGACACCTTCTACTCCACCTTCAAGTTACGGATACTCCAGTCGCAGGATGGACGTTAGTTTATTAACTATTATTAAATTATTTGGCTCCCGCCAGGCCTTTGGTAGGCACGGGCCGCTACAGACGGAAAGAAAAAATCTTGTTCTTCATCATCATCACCCTTACCCGTGGAGGTGCTGGCGGAGGATGCGTCATTTTAATGAGACGAGTCGTAACGCTGCGTAGAACGCGATTTTCACGGTTTCCTTGCCGCGTGCCGCGTGCTGTTGATATTCGGAAGCGCGCTGGGGCACCGAAAATCCAAATCCCTCCCTCCAAAAAAAAAAAAAATACATCATCGATCATTAGCCAGGACAGCAACATATGCAAAATGTGTCCAAACGAGGGAGCTGATCGCTCCCGACGGTCAGGCCTTCGATGGATCTCGTGAAACTCGCTGTAACTTGTAAAGGAATAAGATTAAATTAATTCTAAACTAAAGCTTCGCTCTAGTAGCACGCCTTCTTCTCCGCACTTTGTGCCCAGTAGCGGTGGAGGTCTAGCTAATGGGCGCGTTTGAAAGGCACTATCAGTGTACGCGCGTGCGCGGCTGGCGCTACGAGGACCTATAATTATCTCCGCGGGTACGAACGAGCTGAAGAAGCCTTTTCCTGGTCATCTCATCGTTTCATCCGTCCGATTGGAAGAATCTGTTGCCCGAGCGTCATTAGAGCGATCCGGTAGGTAGAGCTGCTTCGGCATGTTCTGTAATTATGGCAGAACGAACCGCGCGGAAGGCGGAAAGCGGTTTTCCTAATGAAGGTAATGCTCATGCAGTGAAAATTGGTGACTAATTTAAAAATGGATCGATTAGAGGTGTTAGGATTAGTGGTTTGGTCGGCATGTTATCGAAGGTGTAATCGCCATCATGAGGCCATTTCAATCGTATGGACTAATCCATGGACTTGGTATTATCAATTGGACCAAGATTAATCGGGAACGTGTTGAAGTCGTTTTCACGTTTTGGTTTGTAGATCTAGACCTCCCATTGGGACATTCATGGCCACATGGCCACGAGAGGCAAATGGTTTGCTTGGTTAATCCAACCGTAAACTCCACCGAACCGACACCTGACAGTTGCCGATGGCGAGAGGGCAGTAAAAGTGTTGACTATCTCGCTAGTGAGCGAGCGACCGACAAAGGAGGGCCGACACTTGCGACCGCTGCTATCAGCTGTCCGTCCGACGTTTATCCACTGACCATCGGCCAGTAGTAAGGGTAATGAGGTGGACAGTGAAGGTTCACCGGTAAGGATGTGGAAGGAGAAGGAGCAAAAAAAAACAGCAGCGCCACCGAACACGGGACACTGACTAGATGAGCAGCTACATTGTTTCGTGTAATTAACCCAACCGACATGCAGAGTTCGCTGGGGACACAGGCAGTGCCGGAGTGCAAAATACTGTGGCTGTGGAGTCAACGGGGAGTCCGGTCTTTTTTCGGGTTTTCCCTCCGCTGATAATTGATCATCCACGTGCGCTTCGGAGTGACTTTTGTTGTTGGGAGTGAGATGGTGGTTGTTCAGTGCTGCTGTCGCTGCCAACATAACGATCGCGCTATCACGATCATGTACCATCGATTTCATCGAACATCGAACCCGTTCCATGCCGTGTTTTGTTGGTGCTGCTGTCGGTACTGGGCACAATTAAACGCGATCGTAACATCTTGCCCTCTGCATATTCGGTGCCTTCCAGCGGGCCCTCGCTTCTAGGCACTCCTAGAGTAGCTCCAACGAGGGGGACCTACGATGAGCGAATGCGACCGTAACCGGCGCGCACCGGCCCCGCACTTCATTTGTGAAGCTTTTATTATCAGCAACAATTATTTCTCCTTCGACTCCATGTCGTGCGCTCGGGCAGTGGAGAACTCGAACCCCACGAGCGCTCATCATAGCGACACGTGCAGCAGAAGTACTTCGGCCGGCAATTTGGCATACGGCCAGTTGGCGCCAGTACGCACCGGACTTGACCAATTTGCCGGTCGCCCAAGCGCCGCCCAAGAACGTGCTACAATTCCTTCTCGGCTCGGCTCGGCTCGGCTTGAGGTTCCGGTTGTGCTGTTGCGTTAACTGGGGGTACGCGCTCTGTACGCGCAATTACGATAGGATTAAGGTCTCCTGATACCGGTTAAGTGCATCGCCACGCTTTCGTCACGCAGCCAAACGAACCGGCGAGTGGGTTTGCCCATATGGTCCGACGAAACCACCACGATGGCGTGCCTTCAGCTCACGGACTGCGCACGGATGGTGATGAAATGGATGGGTCCTTGATGGAATTGAAAATTCAATTCGCGCACACACAGTCGACAGTCGACGAGATAATCTTTGTGGAGCGCGATCGCCGCGCGGCCACGCGAAATTCGGAAGACATTGTGCCACTTTTATTATCATAACCTCTTCCGATAGGGATGGTTGGTTGGAGATGAGCCGCTCGGAGTCATTAACGTGCGCTGCCCCGTTGCGTTTCGCGCAGCTGCCCAGCCCGTGGTCGGTGCTCGTTCGATGCAATTTATCGTGGGCAAGTTCATGCAGATCAGAAACGAGCGACTTCACGCCGCGAGTCACGTCGAAGGTGAACCAGTTTTCCCTTCTGCTTCCGTTTTCTGTACACGCTCTGTGCAGTTGCCTGTTTTTTTTTTTATTTGGTTTTTCTGTCTTCCTAAACGGCTGGTTTTTGTGAGATTGGCCAGAAACGGGTCCAAAGCAGCAAGTTCGAAAGCTCCGAATCGGTTGAATAGATAATTTAATAAATGACAACTGCAACACGCTGCACTCGGAGGAAGTGATATCTTCATCATAATTGACGCTGAGTAATTTGTTTTAATTAGCTACTGTAAAGTGTTGCATGACAGGGCAGCTTGTGAGAGTAGTTTGAAGGAATAATTTACTGAACTCACTTTGCCAAAGTGAACAAAGTGCGCCGACTGATATGTGTTCATCTACTACTGTCGACATTCGAATAATATTTTAAACTGTCAATTCCTTTGAGATAAGGTTACATTGTATTATGCGTACGAATGACGAGTGTTATGGTATTCTTGCATTATTACCTTAAAATTCGTTAATGATTCCAAATTCACTTATTGCGGTCTTAATAAGAACATTAATATTTGAAACATATTTCTTCACTTAACGCAAAGCTCGCTGGTGCTGATATTGCACTCCACTCCAGTTCATTGTCCTCGTTTCTAAACTAAAAGGCATCATAAATATTCAAGAATGTTACGAAAACCTCGATACTGCACCCGGTAGACGTTAATCATCGGCATTCTGTCAACATCTCGGGCTCGGTTTCTTACAAGGACCTGATGTACCAAACTCTCATCAACACCATTGGCCCCCGGGGTTTACTGTCTTGTGTTCGATTGTTATCTGTGGCAACAGATGGTTTCGATTCCTCGTGGGACTGCGAGTGTGAGAAAAAAAAGAAACTCCTCCACAGGTCGATTCCATCCGGGCTCGTACCATTAACCACTTGTTAGATTCTTGCAGGATCACCGTGCTGTCCGTAGGCCGTAAGGATACTTTTCCTTTTCTAGGACCAAGCGCGAGGATGTGCAAGGGAAGGTGGTGGTGATGGCATCGTTGTGGCATTTCCTGCGCGGCGTTCTGCCTCTACCTTCTGCTATCCTGATCGTAGATCGTAGAAAACGAAAACGAAATCATTGATCGCCACAACCCACAGTCCGTGACCGTGGCCCTGGAACCACAGTCACAGCATAATATGTTTCAATCATAAATAAATGCTCGTCTTGGGGATCAAATCATTTCCGTGGGAGAGTGTGAGCGAGGTGCGTGAAATTTTTCATTTTTCTCTCAGCGGCCTCGTCCTTACCGGTCGTCGCTTTTCGGCCCGTTCGTTGGTGGATGAATGAAATGCTCCTGCATCATTACTCTGGGCGAGCGTATTTACGCTGCAACGATGTCTGATGGTTTCGTCTTTGTCGTCATTTCATCTTCGTGGTCCCTCATCCGAGATCACATGTGACCGTTCGGAATGAAAAGCGAGGTCTCGGGAGTGGTTTCAGGAAGATTAAAAGTAGATTAGAACGGAACGACTTCGAGGAGGTTCCGAGAGGCAATAACATCGACCCCTGGTACGCACCTCGCCGGCTCTAATGATGGGCGGCATGAGAGCTGGAACACATGTTGCTTCTACGAGATGTTGTCCTTTCTAGCGAGGGTCACGAAGATGCGATGATGGACGTGTTGGGTCACCGGTTTGGCCATGGACTTCACTGCACTTGCTGCTCTTGCTGGGCCAGATGTGCGAGATAGTGATGGAATGGAGGTTTCTTCGTTCCTTTGCACCATGACTCGTGATGATGAGTTCTTAGCTCATACGGGTGTTACTTTGGCCAACCCGATTAACACTTTCACTGATACCCTGCTGGATGGTGTCAAGTTGTCAGCGGCTTACCGTAAGAAAACGAATGCCTCTGGTGGTGCTGCTTATTGAAATATTCATATTCGCTTTAGTGCCAATAATTATTCAATAAAAATGAATATATAATGTTTACTTTTTACTTGTTGGACGATTACAACCTTGGAAGAACTCTTAACGTTGGCTTTACAGTAAATGTTTTGAAAATACCGGGTGTACCGGTATGAAAGGAGTGTTTTTTTTTAATGGGACGGTAGACATAATTTTATTCACCTTACTCGTCATCGATATTTTCCGCATCTTTCGCGATATTTGTAGATGCCATTAAGAATGTTAATTTCGTTTTTAGCAAACCAGTTTGTCACTCAATTTTCTGCATTATCGTACGACTCGAATTCCTGTTTGCGTGCCATCGATGGAAGCAAATAATTATTGGAAAGTTCCCCGCCCTGTGAGCAGTGAGGCAACAGTCTTTCGTCTAGCGCTTCGATTGTGTCCTGAGCACATTTTGCTATGCACGTCATTGTCATATCTTCTGGTCCATTCTGGTCGTTTTAAGATCAATGCATGATTCAAATTGATCGATTCTGTTTGTAGGGAAATGTGATAACGGTTGCTTATGGTTGGATTTCTCTGTCTTGTATCAATTACATGGTTTACTTGTCGAAATTCTAATAACTTTTAAATTTTCAAAAAGGGATTGTTCTTCAAAAATTAAACCTCTTTTTCATTTGCTTCAGATTCAAAATATCATCTTCATCATTATACCACCTGGCTAGCATATAATCATATCGAATTTTCAACAACCATAGAATTTCCACCATGGATTTGTTGTTTGCTCGATGGTTCACTGCGAGAGAGAAAGAGGAATGCTTGCCCAGAGCCATTCTACATGCAGCCCGCATGTTTGCCACCAACGCTAGTAGCGGCATAAAAATCACCTGTTGAGGGCCAACCACCAATATTCGACAATCACTGGTCGCGCCTCCTCGTGAAGCTCGCGAGCGCAGAGGCAACCGCTTCGTACCTTCCGGCGCCGATGCGAAACAGACGCCAAACCGACTTGCCAAACCGGCCGAAAAGACACTCTTGCCAGACACCAGCACGCATCGGTCAACACCCGAAACCACTGCACCCAAGGATCCCCAGCCAATGACCGGCAAATTGATCGTCGCCCGGGCCCGGCCCGCGCCTGAGCCCGGACCCTGGCCTTACAAACAGGTTCTGCAACTATCCGACCGTCGCAACCCCAAAAAGCGCAATCAAGCAGCGGCAAAAGGCTAAACGGCCCATAAGTGTCTCTACAACGAGGAAGGGGTGGTGCCGGGTGGTGCCACGGTGCCACGCGATCGGTCTAGGATTTGATCGCCTGCCGTTGCCTCTAACATTTGGCCGGCCTACACCGAAAATCACCGCAATCGACTGCGGCTCCGCTAAATCTATGTCACCAATGACTCGCACTATAATGAGAGAGTGCAATTCCGGAGAAGGGGCCCCTCCGGGACGGACCGGTGGAACGCCGGAGTCTCGTCGAAGGAGTTGGCGAAAAAGAAAAAGAGCGAGAAGCGGCGTGGTGTCGCGAAACACCGTGGAAAGGGGTGGCCCAAAATATTGGTCTCGCCAAAAACCGGTCCCGGAGAGGGCGAGAGTGGGGTTCATTCGCGGTGACAACGGATTTGCACGGTGCCAAATTCCTGCGTCCCGCTGGGGTACTCGCGTCGCGCCAGCAGCAGCAGCAACAGCACCACCTAGACGACCACTAGCAGAGGGATAAACGGTGAAGCTGGGCTGGCGATAAACTCGTTTTGCACACCGGTCCACCGGCGAGACATGAAACGGCACCACGAAACGCGACAATCCTGGTGACGATCGACGGATGGCGCTGCGGGACAGGAACATTTTCGGCCATTTCGTCGATGGCCGTAGCGTTGAAACGGGGAAACTAGTCGGTTTGGAAGATTGGACTCCGGGCGAGAGATCGTTTCGATATCTAAACAATTTCGGCAAGGAAGTGAACGGCAAATGGGCAAGCGAGATTGCCACAAGATGCTCGTCGACGGTGGATGGCAGGAGCCAGGAGGATGGGCCACGCGGAACGTGCTTTTGCATTATTTATGAACGCGATGCGCGCTGTGCGGAATGATGCGAAACAAAACCGTTCGAGATGCATCTAATGTGTGTTGATGATCACCTCCTATCGATGCCGGTTCTCTGTTGCGCGTGCCTTTGGTTGGCTAACAAATGTGGGGACTAATTTCTGTGGAGTAGAAAACTCATTTCTTTCCTGTTTACGCGACAAGCCATTTTTCGACAATTAAAAATACATTTTCGCAAAGCGTGTTAAGGAGAAGAAAAGATCGATACGTGTATAATCGGTGGAAGACATGTTGAACACAGGTTTTAGTCGCTACACATTTATCGCCCTTCGTTTTTTATGAAGGCACGGAAAAAAGTAGAATTTGTAGCTTGTTAGTATGATTATTGCTACACATTTTCGCTAAAATATAGCTAAGCTAGGGTATGAAGGTGCATGGGCACGATTCTAACTTTATTTCAATCTCTTTTTAACAGTTTTTAACGTAAAATTGCTATCATGATCATGCACCCATGCTGTGATCGTTACAAGGTATTACGTCATTGTTAATCCAAATAAACGTCACCACCGGATGCTGCTTTAAATGAGGGATCGTGTTTTATGTGACCTGTTACACTGGTGCACTCAACAAATCTTAAGAAGAGGGAGGAAAAAAAAAAGGAAAAGAGGAAAAATCATGCTGGACCACCGGCCCTATGAGTTTACGGTCCGCTCGGTCCCGTTATAGGATGCAACCATAAATGGCTACCGGAACGGAAAGGATCCCTATTTGCATAATGCAGGAACGGTCCAGCCGGTGAGTGGTCTCGGGTCCCCAGGAGAAGGTCAAGACGCCATTTAAAACAACGGTTGTTTTTTTCCTCGTTTTTGGGCGCGGGAATAATGCATCCCCTGCAGTAAATAAATAAAATCATCCAGCTCGTCCACAGCACTGGAGGATTTCCACTGGAAGCGGCGTGCGTAACGTAACGGGCACTTGACCGGTCGGAGGTACCGATTGAAACGGGACGATTTACCTGACCGAAGCACCAGGAACCATTAAGCGTCCTCATAAAACATCCTGTTACTCTCCTATTTCAGTGAGACGTTCGCCAACGTTTTTCGAAGCGGCATTTGTTTAGGACGTTCGGTTTATGGTCAATAATGTCGACCGGTCAAAAGGAGTTCGTGGCATCACCGCGACACCAAGCTGTCAGTTCGGTGTGGCCGATGAGCAGCGGAATTGAAATAAAATTTGAAGTAAACAAAAAAAGTAATACCAGAAAAAGAAGGAATCGTAACATACAGACGAACGCCGCCGTTCAATTAACTCGAGCAATTGGGAATAACCCAAAAAACTCTGCGACCGCGCTTGACATTAAGTCCACTTCCGGTGTCCTTCCGTGTTCGAGCGAATCGCTGCCTGCTCCTAATCATATGGCTCGTTTACGGTTCGCTCTCTGGTGCCATGTCACATCGTCGCTTATCAGATCAGGGAGTAGCACAAGACTGCTGGCTGCTACCGAAATTGAGACGCGGAAACATCGACGTCTAGCAACGTGGAACGTGGCTCTTGGGGTTGTTCTTCCTGCGGAGGGCAGCAGTAGCAGCAGTAGCACCAACAGCGGCTGCACACAGTCGGAATCGCTGGAAGCCAAACAATCAAATGCTAACGACTTCTGACAGGCTAGAGTTTTTTTTTTCGGGAGAAGTGCGACGATCTGTTACTTCCATTGCGTTGATTGCGAACCAGGCCAGACATGGAGACGTTTGTCGGTTTTGATAGTCTACGACCTCGAGCGATAAGCTGCGTAAGCTGTTCTACACTTGCGTGAATGAATCTCGTTGTCACCGGCCACGGAAGTGAGCATTAAAAATCTTGATCGATCCATTCATAAAACGGCGATCTTCGAATTATACAACTCAGCGACCAGGCTGTCGGTGGCAGTTGAGACCGGTAAAAGCAGAATGGCCAGATGCCGAGGAGCAGATTTTAAATTCCTATCAAATGTCTCCTCCAAATCTGTCATGCCGTGGTGATAAGGCTAACAAGTAAGGGGTCAGGACAATATAGACGTATTAGCAAAAAAAAAAAAGAAAAACCAATCATCATAATGAAGCATACGCGGTTCATGTATGGGATCGCGAGACTGTGTGGTCCATTTCGGTCCTCGAGTTATGACTTCCCGTGTGGCATAAAAGGGTGATGAGCGATGGTGACCAATGGGACGTGTCAGAATGCTGTGAGGCCTCTGTTTATTCATCATCTCATTGGAATTGCCTTTGCGTGCGATAATAAACAAGTGTAACGGAGTGCTCCGGACAAGATGCGACCTCACCGCCCCCCGCCATTCCATTGGCGACTGTCAAGTGACATGCTAAGAAGCGCTGACACGAGATCTGCACATTCTCGTTCGACGATCGCATGCTTCGTCACCTGGTTTACATGCAACTCCAACCGGACTGCGCACCATCCTCAAGTCCATCACTAATTGATTGGTCTCGGGCTCGTGGGAAGCAAATTGCGGGGGACAAAGGGGGTCGCACGGGTGCGTATGCGTTCACTGGGAGGTCCCAGCGTTACCAGACTCTGGCCTGGCGACCCACTTGACAGCTACTGACAGGGCAGGCGAATGGAGAGATGATATCATAATGGATACACCTTCGACTCCCTCGACGAGGTTCCAGGAAGCCGGTCGCATGTCAACCGACCGATCCCGACCCCGGTCGCCTCCTCCGAAACGGCCTGCAAAATGGAATCATTTCAGGTTGATTAAATTGATCGCATTCTGCCTGCTTGCTTGCTTGCTTGCTGGGCTCCCTTTTTTTTTGCACACTTTTCGCGCGCACCAGAACCTAGGAGGTCCTCATCCATCAAAATGTGCGCCGCCGCCGCCCGTGTGGCCTAAGCTAGCTGAAAGCTGGGCTGCTTAGCTGTTGGTTGGTTGGTTGGTTGGTTGGAGTGGCCAAAGGGTGGACGGTGGATGGATGGCAAGATATTAGCTTACCTAGCGTGAGGCGAGGTCCAGAAAATGACCTCCAGCGAAGGGTGACTCTCGAACTCGGGGTTTCTGCAAAGATTCTGCACAACCGGCGGTGTGTTTACGTGATTTGCAATTATTGCGGCTTCACAGTGGACCACTGGAGTGGCGAGAGCCGTGGTCCACGGGCATGTCACACTGGTAAATCAATCCGATGCCACCGTAAAGTGACACGTTCCGACCCTTTGCCGCCTCTCGCTCGGTGTCTACCTGTTGTTGTTTTCTCGGGCTGCCAGAACTGGGGCACAACCTGGTGTGCGGGATAATTTGCAAACCTCTTCGGTCACTTCACCATCACCCCGCCACCCCGGGAGATGCCTCCGAGAACACCCGAAAATGCCTCAAATTTCTTCCTGGGCTGCTGGGCGCTTCGGTGAGTTTCGGGCCAAACGGTACGGCAACCGGTTTCGGATTACTTCTGGTGCAGCTTCGTAGCTTTATCGGATAACAAGTCCCGATGATCCCCGGCGTTAAGACACGGGACCGTCGGACTCTCGGTGCCGTCCTCGATCTTTGGCGTCGAGTGTTTTGGGTGGCAACGGAGCTGCTGCCCGGTTCTCAGGAAGCCAGCCTGCATTTCTCCAGCGCTTCGAAGGGAGATAAGAATGGGAGGGAAATATAGAAGCGTGTTAAAGAGAGGGCTCGGGCGTCAGATTACGCAACATGGGCAGCGTATCGCTAGCAAGCCGGTGCACGATGATTTAGGGACCTCAAAAATGATCGTTAACCAGCCGGAGCAGCGGCTTATCGGTGTAGATTAGTGGCGTGTTCCTGGAGGAAGAGCGACGTTCGTCATCACAAGCGAACTATAAAGATATTGGAGGAAAGCATTCGAGGCTGATAAGATGAATTATGATCACGATAGGATGCCGGACAGGGAAATACATAAAACATTAAACAACAGTTGATAGAGGAGGAAGCTGCATTTCGGTAAAACAATAAATATAGTCACAAAGCTAATCATCGAACGTGTATAACATGAACAGTGTCGATTGGACACGCTTCTCTATACGGTCGCTCCGGATTCACTCAATCCTTCCATCTGCGCTCGTCACGATCCGCTGGTGGCGCTGGCAAGTGTTTTCCATTTTCTCACCAATTTTCTCATTAATCAACTCGAACGGTCCATTTTCATAATAATTGTTTCACACGGGCGTTGTGGCGTGTATTTTGGGGGGGGGGGAAGGAGTTGCTGGCCACAAAAGCGAAACCTCATGCCCCAAAAGCAGTGCCAATCGATGACGTTGTTAGACACGCTCCGCTGCCCTCTGCTCTGGGCGGTCGAATCTCAAGACAATGGCCTGCGGGCAGGCACCGGAGGAAAAGCGAAAGAGGCGAAGGCGAAGAAATGGCCGCAAGCGACCGGGGGGGGGGGGGGGGGGGGGTAAGGGCATCGTTCAAATGATGCGTTCGGTTTCGCGATTGAACTGGTTCTCAAATAATTTTGGGTAAATTGAAAAATCAATTTCCAATCGTTACCGCCAAATAGATTCCCGGCCGCGCCGCAGCCGAGTTTGAACCCCGTACGCCATTGACCGTTTGTTGGCTGAAAGGTTGAAAGTGGAAATTAATTCGATCACTCCTCCGTGGCGCACACTCTCTGGAGCTCTGAGGTAGACGTCGGAAAACTCGCGAAACGGAGGAGGGAAAATGAGCGCGGCATCCAAAACGTGCGGCCAGCACCGTTTGCTAGCCGAAAAGCGATTGGTGCGTTAAGTGATCGATAATCGCTGCTAAACGGATTTGAACTCGACGATCGCAGCACGGTTAGATCGAGCACGGTCCGAAAAAGGGCAGAGAGCGCACAGAGGAGCAGCGCTTTACATGATGCTGCGGCCGGTGGTCGTTTTATGTTGCATTGGCCCCACTGGGCGGTGCGGATGTGGAGAGTTGCATTGATTGAGGTGGTTAGATCGACGAGCATACTCTGGACCGGCCCGGAGCCCGGAAGGATGGCAGGAGATGAGGTGAAAGAAGTGTCGAATCATGGTTGGTTGGAAAGCTCACGCGAGCTGGCTGGCTGGCTGGCTGGCTGGGCTAACTGGACTGGATTGGGCTGAGCTACTTCCCCATCGATGGAATGCTTAATGATATGCTTTCACACATCGTTTACGGTGTGTCGGCGGCGCTACTCGAGCTCGGCGTCGATACGAGCCATATGGATTTTCATTCGATCGATCGATCGGCAATTCACGGCCCTTGGCTTGAGGCGGTAATGGGTTGAATGAGCCAAGGGGCTTAACTTGACCGAAGGCACCGACAGGGCATGACCGTTTTTCTTCGGCCCGGCCACTAAGCCAGAACGGTATCGGTTCGCTCGTTCATTCGCCGCCACCATCTGGACATCGGAGCGTGCTGCTGTGCGTCTGTTTTTTTTATGTTGTTGATCGAGCTCGAGTGAAATGGTTGCAAACGACTTCCGGTTCATGTCCGCTGGATCGCTGCACGTGACACGGCGGTGCAGATGAACGGAACTGTACCATCCGGCCGTCGTCGCCGTCGCTGTCACCAGCTGATCAACTTTAATGTTGATAATTAAAGGACGGACTGAATGACGCACGTCCTACGTGTGCATTAAGGGCCAATCGATCGACTACTAAATTAGTATCGAAAGCACTTTCGCTTGTGCGCAGCTCGCCGTCAACAGACGATACACAATTACCGTCCGTCCGCGGGGCTCCTTTTTTCCGCTCATAATCTTCGCTTATCATGGAACAATGCTCAAGGACAATGGGGGAAAAGAGAGACAAAGTGAAAAGGGCTGAGGGCGAGAGGGAACGGGGGAGGAAGGGTGTTTGCAAAAAAACACCCTGCATCCGAGTCACCGGGGCCTGTAAGTGGCCGATGATGTGGTGGATCCCGATCGTGGGTTATGAGTTTTTTCACTGAAGGTCAAGCGGATCCAACGGTGGCCAGCTGACTTGCTGGGCCCGTTTCGTTTCGCGGACCCAAGTTTCAATTAATTGGATCGCACCGAGAAGGGTCCTTCACTGGTCCGGGGTGGGGGGACTACCAGTTGTTGGCTTCTTCGCCACTGGATCGAGGAGGATCGCCATGGCAATCGGTTTGGCCACGCTAGACTAGTGGCGTGTCTTAGGGAGAGGAAAGTAGTAATTAGCTACAACAATGTTTACAGTCGGTAATAATAGGTAACCTGGCCCCCGGATCGGGCTGGGGAATAGTGAAATAGCTAGCGTCGGTGAAGGCCATCGACAAGGTCTGGGTGTGCGATCTCGCTTGTCTAGTTCTCTGGTTGGCTAGTTTCAGTGTGCGCGAATCTATTCGGTTGCGCTGCGTATACTGTTTCCTATGAGCATGGCGCCTTGCTAAACTGTTGGCTTCTGATGCCCGGCAGTTCGTCAACGGTTTTCTCTGCCGGCTGCTTACGTTTCTGGGCGTTACCTATTCGGTGAAGGAGTTGCTCCTGAACGAACAGTCATTTCCAGGACTATTTTTAGCTTTTTAAAACAAGGAAAAAAGGAAAATTTTAAGGTGTAAAGAGAGGGAACTGCTGATCATCTTGTACTGTAGGTCATTTGAGCTAAAGATCAGCTCAATTTATAGCTATTTGATAAACCACTGTTTGAAATAAAGACGAAACTATGTTTAAGCGACACGGTAACAAGAGTGTTCTCATGAAAAAACACCGCATGCCACACATGTTTGCATCACCTTAAACCAAACATGAGCTGTGTATTGTTTGTTTGACTTGAAGAACTTCATATGAGACCCTGTATTGTGTCCTGGACAGCCCCATGGAGGTATTTCGGCTCCTCTTTTGGCCTACAAGACCGAGTTGAATTGGTATTGGTATTGGTAAAAGGCCTTCGCGGAACAAATGATGACAGCTCATCCAGCTTCTTGGGCAGCACCATTCACTGAATTGAATCCGGCGTTCAGCTACTTCAGCGAAAGATATTGGTTTCCCTTATGGCAAAGGTTAAACACAATCCGATCCGGAATATCATTGGGCAATTGAATTGGGTACTTGAGTACGGAACTATCCTCCAAGTCACGCTCCCGAGGAATGCGCAATCACGAGGTGCAATTACATGCGCGATCGCTGGTACTCGATCGATTGGTCCTCTATCGATCGATCTGTCAGTCCCTCTCGAAGGCCTTCTCGTCGTCTCATTCAAAACCGATCGATTCACGCACCTGCCAGCACCTTTTGACTGTCGAATGTGCTAATAATTTTGAAAATGCTTCGTAATGTTTTTTTTTTTCATTCGACTCCGTGTAAGCATCGATTCAGAGGTCGAAAAAAATACCTAAAGTAAAGACATCGAACTTATCAGTAACTTTGCAGCGACATCAACGAAATGTGTTAGTCCATTGTGTAAAACAAGCAAACTCAACGGCGAGCACCTTGAATTAATCGTCCAACTTCATTCGATTTTGTTGCAAATTAAGGGCTCCCAGTGGTTCTTCGTTTGGCTACGAAAAGGGCAAAAAATCCGATTCCTTGCTGCATCGAGAGAGCGAAAAAAATCCGATGCCCGCTGCACCGGATCCTAACAGCGGGGCCGCAAGCTGGGTACGGCGGTTCCGCCTTGGCAATTACTGCGCTCCGGTGCGCGGTGCTAGAATACCGTTGCTTTCCGGTTCTTATCAGAATAGTGTGGCCATAAAAACGACGCAACGACGGTCAACTGTCGCCCCAAAAATCACCTGCTGTCCAGGCGGATAACAGTGCCACCGTTTGACATCGCTAAGCATTGGTTGGCAGCGAATGATTAATTTCCTTTTCTCCCGGTTCGCCCAGGTCGCCAAACGGCTGCACAACGCCACAAACGGTGGCCGGCGAAAGAGTTATCAAGTGGTTGGAAATATTTGATCAAATGATGTTGCGCTCCCGGGTGCTCGCCGATCGAGTGGAGGTCGTTTGGATGAAAGGGGCTCTAACGGGAGCTAGTGGGGAGGATACCAAACATGCCATGCACCCCGGAGAGCAGGGAACCGGGTGCAACGGGCACAAAGAAACATTATTAGCTGCCTGCAACTCCCCAAAAACCGGCCATCCGTTGATTGACAGATGTTGCTGTTGGTGCAGTTGCACTCGGTGGCAGCAGGAGGCTGCAAAAAAAATCTCAAAAGACGAGAGCCACAAAAAAAAAACACCTGACCGGTGGCGCGGAAACTTTCGCTACCTCGTCTCCTTTTGCGACGCTGACGCAGAGAAATTTTTCGCTTTCCTTGAGGTGATAAAACGTTCCTTTTCCTTTGTCTTTCCTTCGTGCGAACATCTGTGCGGAACCTGGTCAGATCGGGAGACCGCCGAGCGCCGATCAAGAACAGAGACTGACCAGAACACTGGGTGTCGCGCAGTTTTGCTTTCATCGCATTCTTCCCGGCGAACGACGCCACGAGAAGAAGACACTGTTTAAGGCGAAAAATGTCATGCTCAACCGGTAGTCTGTAATTAAGTGGGTTCCAAAGCAAAACAAAAAAAAACAGAACCCGAAAACAGCGAAGACGCTTGCACGACCTTTTCGAAGACAAAGTGAACCATAAAGCGAGGCATCGTAAAACGTGTAATTTTTTTCCCGGGACAAACATTGCATTAATCGATCATTAGATGGAATCAATCGTGGTGCGTTAGTTTGGGCAGCGCAAAACGGGTGAAACCTTCCCGGGGCGAACCTCAGCTCAGGTGGACTGCCAGAATGCAGAGCGCATTTGATGGGCGGCTTTTGATAAGCACGATAAGTGGTTACGCATGGGGCACCCTTAGTGTTTTCGATCTGATCGACCGATTGCACGGAAGATGATATTAATTTGCGCCGATCTTGTTTGCTAGCATGGAGCACGATCGCACATCTCTCGCATGATGGCAGTGTGTGGAGGGACAAAAGCGAGTACTGCGGAAGTGCCCGAGGCTACCGGAGGCGCTTCCCAGTAGAAACGCACACACACTGCACCAGCTGGAAAATCGCGTTCCGGTAGCTCGTTTCAAACGTTTTTGGCGTTCTGTCGTCTCTTTGTCCCCTACATTAGCCCCCGTTCAGTGCGCATTAGTTCGTCGCCGGCACCGAAACCAACGCGGAGCGTCATTGCGTGACGTTTCAGGTGGTAATTTACAGTCAAATTAAAACCATCAAACAATTAATTTACAAGTTATAAACTTTGTACCAGCTTTGCACTGGGAGCGTATTTGTCAAAAGCAGCCGTGAAATCGGACTGCTGGACCTCGTTTTGATCTGGATGACAGTGGAGCTCGGGTAGTGGCAGGTGTTGGCAGTGTGCCCGTTTGGTAGTGAAGTACTATGAAAAATTATGACGCACATTATAGGTGGTTTGATGGACATTTGACTCGTTCATCGGTCATGATGATGGAAAATGTCGCTTCGTAATGAAGTATTACACAATGATCGAAGCTTCATTAGCACCATTTACATGAATATGCAATGTTTTGCGGAAAAGAATGCCCAACATTAAGGGAGAGAATATGGTGGTAAAGCTATTTGGAGGAAGCTATGCTGATATGATTAGGATGTAAATTTATCTTCCTGTTTTTCTCGAACTCAGTAAATAATACGGTAAAGGTTAATAATTTTAAGAGTATCATGATTGCAGGAATTATAATGCGATAACAATCAACAACAAGACAGATAGGTATTCTTTGTTCTCGATTAGCTGGTAGTGTTTACGATCATTTTGGTTATCAGCAAATATTGATTAGGGTAATGTAATATTTCTATTTGAAAGATGATAGAATTAAACTCTGTTTTGTAAATAGATACTTTCTATCCTTAAGCAAACGGTGAAGAATGATCGTATCGAACGCGTTAAACGAAAAGTTCACTCATGTTGAGTAATTGAATATCCTTTATCGGTTGTGCAAGCTCTCCCTTTCACGATTCGATGCTTGAACTATACTAATACGACAATCACTGACCGAACAGTAGCCGAAGGGTGCCCCGATTTGCCGGAACGTGCTGCCCCCAGACTTGTGGCCGATAATCTTTGAACTTTGTCATGCTGCTGCTGCTGCTGTGACGGAAGTCTCGACAATGCGCAAAAACCCTCTGCGGAGACCGCCTGTCGACAACCATTACACCATATGCCGCCATCGCTGATGTTGAATTGTGAAATGCTTTTTGGGAATCAATTTCATGCTTCTCTCTTCTGAGAGCAAAAACAAAAAAAAACAAAACCAAATCAATCGCCTAAATATAGCAAACCTAATCGTGCACGAAGCCTACTTTGTTTTCCTTGACACTAGTAACCGGCTTATCATGGGACCTGCGCCACGTGCCTAACCCAGCACGATTCCAGCAGGAAGGCTAATCGAATTGTCTGCTGCACTCACGGAGTAGCTGATAACAAAGGGTCGCTAAAGTGAATTTCACCATCGCTATACATGTAATTCTTTTATAGATGATACACGAATAGCTTCACGATGTTGATTCTCATCGCACACCTCGGAGATAGGTGTAAACTAAACGGTCCGTACCAGGGAGTGAAAAAAAAGTCAAAAAACCAGGTACTCTGCGTGATCCTTAACGCATGCCAAAGCTCCATGTTTGCTCTGGGCAGCAGCATTCAATTGTGAAAACACTTATTGACACCTATCGATCACTGTTGTAAACGTGTTGGCCCGGCCATTAACTAATTGATTTCTAGCTTCACGCCGTGATGATGATGATGATGGTGATGATAGATGAAGATGAATCAGCACCGGAGAGAGATGAAATGATTCCCACCACCGTCCGAGTATCCAGCGTCCTATTCCATTCCATCACACACTTGACTTGTTTTTGACAAACAACAAATGGCACCTAGTATATCACGGTCTTATCGTCCTTCCTCACCCCGGCCCAGGAGAGATGGTTGGCACACTCACCATCGACCATCTGACGATCCGAGGGGGTAGGTCATTAGAGTAAGCATCCGTCACGAGTGAGACGTGGCAAGCCCCGCGAACAAACAACACTGGGTCAATTACGCCGTCGAACGTCTGTCAAACAATCGATCGCGCAATGATTTCGGATCTTCCCCGCACGAGAAACTCCGGGGCCGGACGAGCACACGAACACGGGGCGGGGTGGTATTTCCAGCCAGCGTCTAATGAGAAATTACCATAATGAATCTTTTGTTGAGCCTTTTCGGTCCGAGTCTCCCGCAGCCAAAGGGGTCCAGGCCAAAGTCCAGATGTAACCACCGAACCGTTCATAATCGGCAAACCCTTCGCGGCCCGTCGCAGCGGCTGCGGTGTGCCGGATACTTTTTGTGGCTCTCGTGGCCTGTCCGATCCGATCCTGAAAGCGCCAAGCGGCCAAACCGTCTCTCTCCGTGCGTACACCCCCCGTATAAGGACATGGCACATTAACTGACCTTCTTCTATGGCGGATGCAGCTGATCGAGCCCCACTCTTGGCTCTCCAAAAATTCCCATCAAGCCAGTCCTTCGTCAATCGACGCGTTTTCGAAAAGTATTCGAAGCTCATGCTCATGGCGACCCGGTAATTACCTTCTCGTTGAGCGATCAACCGGCCAAAAATCACTTGCCTGGGCCACGGACCACGAACCACGGGCTTTTGCATGTTTGCTCGGTGGCTTGGTGGTTCGGTGGCGTGTGAAAAATTATGATTCGTAACGAACGGGCACCCCGGACCAGACGCGCCGGATGCAAACGGTGGCGGTGGTGGTGGTCTCCCTGCGTTGACAGCGATCGCGCACGATCGAACAAGGTTTTCTCGGCGACGCAGCGCTTTGTGGACGGAAATTACGCGTACGCTGGGCAGCGTGCCAGTGCCTACTTGAAAGGTCGCCCTGAATCATGAGAGGGTTAGCCACTTGGCCAACGAGAGGGCACCGCGAGAGACCTCCGAGACCGGGACCGTGGAGCGTGCGCGGATCAGGCACCTGATCTGCGCAGCTGCGATGATAGCTACTAGACCTTTGGCCTCCCCAGCCGAGAGTGGATTATGAAGAGTCACTCTGACCCCTAGCGAGCCGAGCCCAATTGAGCCCCCCCCTCTGCGTCGTGTGGCTGTCAATGATGTGATGGTACTTGAAAGACAATGGATCGATGATTGCACGGTGGCCTCCTTGCAATCGAAGGATTCCACCATCCACTGATAACTCTAATCTGCTTTAATTTCCTTGCTTTGCCATCATGGCCTTTTGGTGCCGGGGGGCAACAGATAGGCACGCACAATTTGTCGCACAAATCTTGTCCGCGAATGTGTTTGCGCGCCCGCCAGCACACCCGGCACCCGGAGCCGAGGGTCACCGTGAAGGTGTTTGGCGAGTGTTGCGGCGTCTGCGAAAAAGGCTGCACCACACATTTGGACCAGGCCACCGTGTCGCGATAATTGGCAGCACTGATGTGAAGGTAATTGCATTTTCGACAAACCTCCCGTGCTCCATGGTAGCGTGCTCCGCCAGTATCCGGCTTGGACGACGACGGAGACGACGATTCATCATCAGATTTGGTGGCCAGTGCCCAGCGCACTCTCGTCATCAGCATCGCCGTGATCGTGGTCGTCGTGGTCTTCGTCATTGTTCAGATTAAGCTGCACTTTTGTGTGCCAAGCACCGTGACGAACAGTTTGGGGCACGGCGAACGACGACGAACCTTAATACCGCGTTTTCGTGCAGCGATCCACCGTGGACACCGTGCATGGCATGGTCGCCGAAGTGCAGAAGCTGTAATTAGCCTCCAGGAGGGAAGGGGAGTGTAGTAAGGTGGAGGATTGGCGCACACCAGAGGACACACACCGTGGCAGGAACAAAAAAAAAGGTTAACCAAATGGGCAAGAGACAGAGAGCGGCCGAGCGAGAGAGACGCGATTTGCGACGCAAGACCTACACACTTAGACAGGCGGTCCGGCCAAGGGGCCATGTTGGCCTTAGCGCAAGCGCAGGGCCAGGGACAACGACGACGACGACGACGACGAGCGGTGGAGGACGATTTCAAGTTCACCTTCATGACGCGGATTTTCGGTTTCGGGTCTCGAGTGTGGCAAATTCGGCTTCACGATGCCGCCATGGCCAAGACAAACCCCGAAGACAGAGTGGAGAGTCGCACATACTCGGTTCCGCATACTCGAAGTGGCTCAAGTGGCGGGTGGCGACAGGTACTGCAGTCGAAGGGGTGATCCGCGCGGTCCGTTGATGAACTTCCTTCGGCAAGCTGGTGGCAATCAGCGCGCCAGCACGGTCACGGCGATCGCGGGGCTTCTGGTCACCGTGTGCTGGCCTGACCTCATCCTCTTCTTCCTCCTCCTCCTCCTCCTCCTCCTCCTCCTCCTCCTCCTCCTCCTCCTCCTCCTCCTTCTCCTTCATCTACTCCTAACTAATGATTGTCATTAGAGAGGGGTTAACGGCGGAGCGCGATTGCAAGGCCCTCCGCTGACGCACCACCAGATTGCCTTTACAGCTTCCAGCAAATGCTTTCAACGCTTTTCGGTGATCAATTCACAATAGATTTATGCGTTTCCAGTGTACAAAACAAAAGAAACCAATGCAGTGACTGCAAGCAGCTATCGCGACGACACGGGAGTTTGTGAAGAGTAACACTCTCCAGCGAGACCAAAGAACAACTTCCGGATGACACACCAGCAGCAGCAGCAGCAGCAGCAGCAACAAAAGTCCGACGTCCGACTTGCACGGCAAACGTCGCGTTGGTCGCGATTTATGGTTTCCATTTTTAATCACTTTCATCGCTCATAATTTACGACCACTTCGGTTGTTACTGCGGCTTGTGGCTTGGTCGGGTGACTCGGGCGCAAACACTTCTGGAAAATAAATCCTTTCGACTTTCCGAAGTTTCCAAAAGGCCGAACCGTTTTCCAATCCATTTGCGAGGCAACGGGGCGATAGCCTCAGCCTTGCCTCGGTTAATGAGTTATGCTGGTTTCTGTGTGGGAACACTTTAACCCAGAACCGAACCGAACTGAACCGTATACGGCTCGGTTCCCAATGGAGCCAAAATGATCGATGGGCTTCGGGTGCGTCGCTCGGCAGCATGCAGATGCACCGCGGAAACCGGGCATATAATGTGGGAAAGCATGTGTGGTAGCACCTGTTGCCGCTGCCGTCGCCGCCGGGGGTGACACTGAAGCAGCGTTCTCGCAGCGTGTTAGATACGGAATGGTGATAGCTCGGGGTCCTTGAAAGTATGTTGTGGCTGCACGAAGAGACAAGCGCTGAAAGATCGATGTGCGATCGGTTCATGTGTTTTTCAATGCAACCGCGGTTAGTGGCGCTCAAACTTATGTTAACTGCGGTTAAATGCGTCAAATAATGTATCGCTGAAATTATGCTTATTAGATTCGACAATTCCAAGGGGAGAGAGCACGTGCTGGGTGCTGGTTTTTTGTTTTGGAAAGACAATATTGTGGCTGAGTTTTTACGTGAGATATTTATCTTTCCTCGATCGCGCTTTGGTCGCTGTTATTAGGCTCAATAGCTAGAGGGTTTGTTTGATGGTTCATACATTTTCGACTAAAACTGATTGGTTTTCAGGGTTTGAAGATAACAGAGCGTATGACGAGAGCATGTATGCTTTGGTGTCAACAGGATTCAATATGTTGTACATGTTTTTAATGGTTTTGCTGGTGCAAAAGGTGGCTGAAAGGTGTTGTTTTGAAGCATGAGAGATAGAATAAATACATGACTTACCAAAATATCTCCCTTACTGTCCAGTTGTACAGGGTGTACCATAAAAAAATGAGAATGTCTTCGTTGCTCTGTTTTGGAGTTTTTGGTTTTTTTCCAACACCAGTATGGCATTATGGTGTATTCGTGAGACTCATATCTATCAAATGATGTACTCGCGCAAAAGTTGTCTGATCTGAAAAATGTACTCAAAGGCAACAGTGTTGATTTTGCTTCGCGGCAAAAAAGAAAATTGTCGAGTTCTCTCTTTTCACGATTGATCCAGCATGGAATTCCTGCACGAGTATGCTCATATCGCCCCTAAAGACTAAGGATGGTCCAATAAAC